>NC_135986.1:1476655-1545928 GCF_053455715.1 Rhinoraja longicauda
GGGACGCCCCCTCAGTCCACTTGACCGCCGCATAGTGGATGATGGCCTCCGTCTCCTTGCTGCCCGGCCCGTATTGGACGGCGTGCGGTGGCTCGGCCAATGGGGCCGGGTGCTCGTCCATGGCCAATGGCAAGCGGACGCGCCTTGGCCATCCGGACTGCTCGGCCCTTGGGTCAACTGGCCGTTGGGTTGGTGGCCGGTGGGCCAATGGGACTTGTCCGGGGGCCAATGGGACTTGAACGGGGGCCAATGGGACTTGTCCGGGGGCCGTGGGGGAGAGCTGGAAGTGGACCTGCTTGCCCCGGGCCTTGCTCCGGGCCGGGGGGCCACTGCCATGGGCCAGCAGAGGGGGGCCGCGGCCGGCTGCTGCCGGGGCCCACGCTGCCCCTGGGTTGCCAGGCAACGGGCGGCGTGCTTGGTTCTGGCCCACCGCCTGCGGCCAATGGACTCGCTTCTGGTCAGCAGCCAATGGCCAACGGATTTGCATCCCATTAGCCAATGGGTGGTGGACGTTTCTCTGATCGGCCAATGGGTGATGGCCATGCTTCCCATTGGCAGCCAATCGGTGATGGGGATGCTTCTGGTCAACCAATGAGCGATGGGCATTCTTCTCTTCCGTAGCCAATGGGCGGTGGACGTTTCTCTGATCGGCCAATGGGTGATGGACGTTTCTCTGATCGGCCAATGGGTGATGAAAGTTTCTCTGATCGACCAATGGGTGATGGAAGTTTCTCTGATCGGCCAATGGGTGATGGAAGTTTCTCTGCTCAGCCAGTGAGGGATGTTTCTCTGATCAACCATTGGGTGAGTGACGTTTCTCTGCTCGGCCAATGAGCGATGGGTGTTCTTCTCTTCTGTAGCCAATGGGTGATGGGCGTTTCTCTCCTCGGCCAATGAGCGATGGGCGTTCTTCTCTTCCGTAGCCAATGGGTGATGGGCGTTTCTCTCAACGGCCAATGGGTGACGGCCATGCTTCCCATTGGCGCCCAATTGGTGTTGGGGATGCTTGTGCTCAGCCAATGAGCGTTGGGCGTTCTTCTCTTCCGTAGCCAATGGGCGAGGGCCGTTCCCATGGTCCCGCCGATCCGTCCGTGGCCCCTCCCGCTGGAGGTTGTCTCCGCCTCTCCCTCCTCCCTCCACGGGGGGGCGGCGTGGGCCGGTGCCGCTCCGGTCCCGCCCGGCGGTCTCCGTCTCCGGGCGCCGGGGAGGCCGGTCGTCAGCGCGCAGAGGTGGGCGGGGCCGGCATCCCAGCTCCGACATCGCCCGCCGCCCGTCCCTGCCGCGGTCGGGGCCGCCCCTCCTCGGCCGGCGGCTCCTCGGCCGCGACTCTGAGTCCGAGGCGGCGTTGCGATCGGAGCGGCGCTCCCTCCCTCCCGGACCGCCGTCCCGGGAACTGCCGGCGCTGGGGGGCCCCCGGAGCCAGAGGTCGGACCGCGCCCCCTCGCCACGGTCCTGGCGTGGGTCACGGGGCCCCAGCCCGCCGGAGGGGGTCTGGTACCGCGGTGGTCCCGGGGCCGAGCGCTGACCGGGGACCGCCGGCCGCTCTCCCTCCGTGTGCGGGACATCGCCGGGACCCTCGCTCTCCCCGTCGCAGGTGGAAGCCCCCTCATCCAAGACCATCGCAACAAACGGGTGGCGAGATCGCGGCTGATCGCACCACATGGAGGCTGCAGAGGGAGGGAGGGATGGAGGGAGGAGAGAGGGAAGGGAGAGAGAGGGAGGGGGGAGGGAGGGAGGGGGGAGAGAGGGAGGGGGAGGGAGGGAGGGGGGAGAGAGGGAGGGGGGAGAGAGGGAGGGGGAGGGAGGGGGAGAGAGGGAGGGGGGAGAGAGGGAGGGGGGAGAGAGAGGGAGGGGGGAGAGAGGGAGGGGGAGGGAGGGGGAGAGAGGGAGGGGGAGAGAGGGAGGGGGAGAGAGGGAGGGGGGAGAGAGGGAGGGGAGGGAGAGAGGGAGGGGGAGAGAGGGAGGGGGAAGAGAGGGAGGGGGGAGAGAGGGAAGGGGAGAGAGGGAAGGGGGAGAGAGGGAAGGGGGAGAGAGGGAGGGGAGGGAGAGAGGGAGAGGGGAGAGAGGGAGGGGGAGAGAGGGAGGGGGAGAGAGGGAGGGGGAGAGAGGGAGGGGGGAGAGAGGGAGGGGGAGAGAGGGAGGGGGGAGAGAGGGAGGGGGAAAGGAGGGAGGGGGAAAGGAGGGAGAGGGGGGGAGGAGGGGGAGGGGGAGGAGGGAAATGAAGAAAGAACAGGTGAGTGATTAAGGCAGAAGGGGAAATCCTGAGGTCACTATCAGCCTTTAGCAGAACTCAGTATGTGTGGAGATCAGGCCACAGAGAATAACCACAATTGGCCATTCCCACAGATGGCTCCCACAACAAGACCTTTAACAGTGTAGGAAAATAACTGCAGATGCTGATACAAATCGAAGGTATTTATTCACAAAATGCTGGAGTAACTCAGCGGGTCAGGCAGCATCTCGGGAGAGAAGGAATGGGTGACGTTTCGGGTCGAGACTGAAGAAGGGTCTCGACCCGAAACGTCACCCATTCCCTCTCTCCTAGATGCTGCCTGACCTGCTATAGACAATAGACAATAGGTGCAGGAGGAGGCCATTCAGCCCTTCGAGCCAGCACCGCCATTCAATGCGATCATGGCTGATCACTCTCAATCAGTACCCCGTTCCTGCCTTCTCCCCATACCCCCTCACTCCGCTATCCTTAAGAGCTCTATCCAGCTCTCTCTTGAAAGCATCCAACAGACCGGCCTCCACTGCCTTCTGAGGCAGAGAATTCCACACCTTCACCACTCTCTGACTGAAAAAGTTCTTCCTCATCTCCGTTCTAAATGGCCTACCCCTTATTCTTACACCGTGGCCCCTTGTTCTGGACTCCCCCAACATTGGGAACATGTTTCCTGCCTCTAATGTGTCCAATCCCCTAATTATCTTATATGTTTCAATAAGATCCCCCCTCATCCTTCTAAATTCCAGTGTATACAAGCCCAATCGCTCCAGCCTTTCAACATACGACAGTCCCGCCATTCCGGGAATTAACCTAGTGAACCTACGCTGCACGCCCTCCTGCTGAGTTACTCCAGCATTTTGTGAGACCTTTAACAGCGTTGCTGTTCAGAGGGATCTTGGAGTCCAAGTCCACAGGTCCCTGAAAGTGAGGGAGAGCAGTGAAGGAGGCGTTGCGTTACGTTACGCTTGCCTTCATCGGTTGGGGCATCGCGACCAAGAGCCAGGAAGTCACCATGCAGCGTTATTGGGCCGCATTTGGAGTATTGTCGTTCCTCCAATTTTGCGTTGGGCCTCACTCTTGAGAACGGGGGAGACCCGAGGCGGAAAGGTCAGTGTGGGAATGGGGTCGGAGAATGGAATGGAGATCAGGTAGGTCCGGGCGGACTGAGCAGAGGTGTGGCCTTGCCTCGGGATCTCGGGACCAATTTAGACAATAGACAATAGACAATAGGTGCAGGAGTAGGCCATTCAGCCCTTCGAGCCAGCACCGCCATTCAATGCGATCATGGCTGATCACTCTCAATCAGTACCCCGTTCCTGCCTTCTCCCCATACCCCCTCACTCCGCTATCCTTAAGAGCTCTATCCAGCTCTCTCTTGAAAGCATCCAACGAACTGGCCTCCACTGCCTTCTGAGGCAGAGAATTCCACACCTTCACCACTCTCTGACTGAAAAAGTTCTTCCTCATCTCCGTTCTAAATGGCCTACCCCTTATTCTTAAACTGTGGCCCTTTGTTCTGGACTCCCCCAACATTGGGAACATGTTTCCTGCCTCTAATGTGTCCAATCCCCTAATTATCTTATATATTTCAATAAGATCCCCCCTCATCCTTCTAAATTCCAGTGTATACAAGCCCAATCGCTCCAGCCTTTCAACATACGACAGTCCCGCCATTCCGGGAATTAACCTAGTGAACCTACGCTGCACGCCCTCCATAGCAAGAATATCCTTCCTCAAATTTGGAGACCAAAACTGCACACAGTACTCCAGGTGCGGTCTCACCAGGGCCCGGTACAACTGTAGAAGGACCTCTTTGCTCCTATACTCAACTCCTCTTGTTATGAAGGCCAACATTCCATTGGCTTTCTTCACTGCCTGCTGTACCTGCATGGTTCCTTTCATTGACTGATGCACTAGGACACCCAGATCTCGTTGAACTCCCCCTCCTCCTAACTTGACACCATTCAGATAATAATCTGCCTTTCTATTCTTACTTCCAAAGTGAATAACCTCACACTTATCTACATTAAACTGCATCTGCCATGTATCCGCCCACTCACACAACCTGTCCAAGTCACCCTGCAGCCTTATTGCATCTTCCTCATTTAGATTTAGATTTAGAGATACAGCGCGGAAACAGGCCCTTCGGCCCACCGTGTCCGCGCCGCCCAGCGATCCCCGCATACTAACACTATCCTACACACACTAGGGACAATTTTTACGTTTGCCCAGCCAATTAACCTACAAACCCGCACGTCTTTGGAGTGTGCCAAGCGGACGGACGCAAGGGGCCCGGCGGATCGCGGTGTGAAGGGAACAGGAACGGGGTAGCAGAGAAATCAGGCACGGGGTGCTGATTGTGGATGATCAGCCATGATCACAATGAATGGCGGCGCTGGCTCGAAGGGCCGAAAGGCCTCCTCCTGCACCTGTTTTCTGTTTCTATGTGATCATATTGAATGGCGGCGCTGGCTCGAAGGGCCAAATGACCTCCTCCTGCACCTGTTTTCTGCGTTTCCATGTCCTCTGGTAAATAATGTCACCGTGTGTCTGGACAGGTGACAACACAGCGTCGTTGAGCATCGCCCTGGAGTTGCGTTTACCTTTCTCTCTCCTCCTCGACAGCTCCTCGTTCTCCCCGGCCCGCCGCCCTGTCCGCCCCGAAGGCCCAGACGGCATTTCCATGTCCTTGCTGCTGGGAGACAAGGTGCAAAGTTGGAGCCACACAAGGACTTGCAACACCGTCACCAGCAAACCAGCAGCACAGCTGGACGCAGCCCAGACCATCACACACACACACACTAAACCCCCGTTCCACCGACTCCATCTACAGCTCGCGCAGCCTCGGCAAGGCCAGCAGCATCATCAAGGACCAGTCTCACCCCCGGCCACTCCCTCTTCCCCCCTCTCCCATCGGGCAAGAGGTAAAGAAGTGTGGAAACGCACACCTCCAGATTCAGGGACAGTTTCTTCCCGGCTGTTATCAGGCAACTGAACCGTCCTACCACAGAAAATGCTGGAGTAACTCAGCAGGTCAGGCAGCATCTTGGAGAGAAGGAATGGGTGACATTTCGGGTCGAGACCCCTCTTAGACAATAGACAATAGGTGCAGGAGGAGGCCATTCGGCCCTTCGAGCCAGCACCGCCATTCAATGTGATCATGGCTGATCATTCTCAATCAGTACCCCGTTCCTGCCTTCTCCCCATACCCCCTGACTCCGCTATCCTTAAGAGCTCTATCTAGCTCTCTCTTGAATGCATTCAGAGAATTGGCCTCCACTGCCTTCTGAGGCAGAGAATTCCACAGATTCACAAATCTCTGACTGAAAAAGATTGTCCTCATCTCAGTTCTAAATGGCCTACCCCTTATTCTTAAACTGTGGCCCCTTGTTCTGGACTCCCCCCAACATTGGGAACATGTTTCCTGCCTCTAACGTGTCCAACCCCTTAATAATCTTATACGTTTCGATAAGATCTCCTCTCATCCTTCTAAATTCCAGTGTATACAAGCCTAGTCGCTCCATTCTTTCAACATATGACAGTCCCGCCATTCCGGGAATTAACCTAGTAAACCTACGCTGCACGCCCTCAATAGCAAGAATATCCTTCCTCAAATTTGGAGACCAAAACTGCACACAGTACTCCAGGTGCGGTCTCACTAGGGCCCTGTACAACTGTAGAAGGACCTCTTTGCTCCTATACTCAACTCCTCTTGTTATGAAGGCCAACATTCCATTGTCTTTCTTCACTGCCTGCATGCTTCCTTTCAGTGACTGATGCACTAGGACACCCAGATCTCGTTGTACGTTCCCTTTTCCCAACTTGACACCATTCAGATAATACTCTGCCTTCTTCAGACCACCTTCATCCTACCACAGTTAGCACTCAACTACAATGTGAACAATGAAAACGCACACCTCCAGGTTCAGAGACAGTTTCACACTTCTCTACACTTTTGCAGACGGAGTCAGTGGAAGGGAGGTTGGTTTGTGTGAAGGGACCCTCCTGGGTGTCTGAGGGAGGATGTGCCGGCTCTGGAGAGGTTCCAGAGGAGATTTACAAGAATGATCCCAGGAATGAGTGGGTTAACACATGATCAGCGTTTGATGGAGTTTAGAAGAATGAAGGGGGGACCTCATTGAAACGTACAGAATAGTGAAAGGCTCGGACAGAGTGGATGTGGAGAGGATGTTTCCACTAGTGGGAGAGTCTAGGACCAGAGGGCACAGCCTCAGAATTAAAGGACGTTCCTTTAGGAAGGAGATGAGGAGGAATCTCTTTAGTCAGAGGGTGGTGAATCTGTGGGATTCTTTGCCACTGACGGCTGTGGAGGCCACAAGTCAGTGGGTATTTTCTAAGGCGGAGATAGATAGATTCTTGATTAGTGTGGGTGTCAGGGGGTTACGGGGAGAAGGCAGGAGAATGGGGTTGGGAGGGAGAGATAGATCAGCCGTGATTGAATGGCAGAGTAGACTAAGAAAATAACTGCAGATGCTGGTACAAATCGATTTATTCACAAAATGCTGGAGTAACTCAGCAGGTCAGGCAGCATCTCGGGAGAGAAGGAATGGGTGACGTTTCGGGTCGAGACCCTTCTTCAGACTGATGTCAGGGGGGCAGGACAAAGGAAGGATGTAGGTGGAGACAGAAAGATAGAGGGAGATCTGGGAAGGAGGAGGGGACGGGAGGGATAGAGGAACTATCTAAAGTTGGAGAAGTCGATGTTCATACTGCTGGGCTGCAAGCTGCCCAGGCGAAATATGAGGTGCTGTTCCTCCAATTTCTGGTGGGCCTCACTGTGGCACTGGAGGAGGCCCATGACAGAAAGGTCAGACTGGGAATGGGAGGGGGAGTTGAAGTAGGCAGAGTAGACTTGATGGGCCGAATGGCCTAATTCTGCTCCTATCACTGATGAAACATAGAAAATAGGTGGAGGTGGAGGCCCTTTGAGCCAGCACCGCCATTCATTGTGATCATGGCTGATCGTCCACAATCAGTAGCCTGTGCCTGAAGGTTTGAGTGAAACACCTCACCTGCGTGTGGCGGGAGTCCAGCCGTGTGCATCGTCCTCTCCCTGCAGTGTCAGTGCCACCTCCAGGCTCTGCCGGTCCTGCTGGGCCTTCAGCTTGTTGGCAGCCAGGTGCTCCTCAACTGCACGAGGAAGGACACAGGCAAAGATGCTAGAGGAGCAAGATGGACCACTCCTTCGAAATCGCCCGTACCGAAGTGTAGTCCGCAAAGGAGCGCAACGCCCGCCATTTTAGTAAGCAAAACCCGCCTCTCGCAGTGTAATCAGTGTTGTGGGGGACAGTATGTGTGATGATACCATTAAAATGCAGACTATATCTCATCTACCAACTCACAGATTTTTGTTATTTTTCTTTTAATATGTTTCTGCAAGTTTCTGCCTACTAAAACGTCGCCGTGACGTACTACGGTCGAGTGGTCTATCTTGTTCCTCGAGTATCTTTGGACGCAGGTCACCAGGTAACACGGGGCAGGTGCAGGAAAATAAAACTGCAGGTGCTGGTAAAATTGTAAGGTAGACACACAATGCTGGAGTAACTCAGCGGGACAGGCAGCATCTCTGGAGAGAAGGAACGCGTGACGTTTCGGGTCGAGACCCTTCTTCAGACTGATGTCAGGGGAGGGGGCGGGACAAAGATAGAATGTAGTCGGAGACGGGAAGACTAGTGGGAGAACTGGGAAGGGGGAGGGGATGGAGAGAGGGGGAAAGCAGGGACTATCTGAAGTTAGAGAAGTCAATGTTCATACCGCTGGGGTGTAAACATCCAGGGATATTCTATATTCAGGCGGGATAGACAGAAAGGAAAAGGAGGTGGGGTAGCTTTACTGGTTAGAGAGGAGATTAAAGCAGTGGAAAGGAAGGACATTAGCTTGGAGGAAGTGGAATCGATATGGGTAGAGCTACGAAACACTAAGGGGCAGAAAACGCTAGTGGGAGTTGTGTACAGGCCACCTAACAGCAGTAGGGAGGTTGGGGATGGCATCAAGCAGGAAATTAGAAATGCATGCACTAAAGGCACAGCAGTTATAATGGGTGACTTCAATCTACATATAGATTGGGTGAACCAAACTGGCAGGGGTCCTGAGGAAGAGGATTTCTTGGAATGTTTGAGAGATGGTTTTCTAAACCAACATGTCGAGGAACCAACGAGAGAACAGGCCATTCTAGATTGGGTATTGAGTAATGAGGAAGGGTTAGTTAGCAGTCTTGTTGTGCGAGGCCCCTTGGGCAAGAGTGATCATAATATGGTAGAGTTCTTCATTAGGATGGAGAGTGACAAAGTCGATACAGAAACAAGTGTTCTGAACTTAAAGAAAGGTAACTTTGAGGGTATGAGGCGTGAATTGTCCAAGATAGACTGGCGATTGATGCTGAAAGGGTTGACGGTGGACATGCAATGGAAGGCATTTAAAGGTCGCATGGATGAACTACAACAAGTGTTCATCCCAGTTTGGCAAAAGAACAAACCAGGAAAGGTAGTGCATCCGTGGCTAACAAGGGAAATCAAGGATAGTATTAAAACAAAAGATGAAGCATACAGATTAGCCAGAAAAAGTAGCATACCAGAGGACTGGGAGAAATTCAGAGTCCAGCAGATGAGGACAAAGGGCTTAATTAGGAAAGGGAAAATAGATTATGAGGGAAAACTGGCAAGGAACATAAAAACAGATTGCAAAAGCTTTTATAGATATGTCAAGAGAAAAAGATTAGTTAAGGCAAATGTAGGTCCCTTGCAGTCGGAAACAGGTGAATTGATCATAAGGAACAAGGAGATGGCAGACCAATTGAACAAATACTTTGGTTCTGTCTTCACTAAGGAAGACATAAACCGTCTGCCGGAAATAGCGGGGGACCGGGGGTCTAAGGAGATGGAGGAACTGAGGGAAATCCAGGTTAGTCGGGAAGTGGTGTTAGGTAAATTAAATGGATTAAAGGCAGATAAATCCCCAGGGCCAGATAGGCTGCATCCCAGAGTGCTTAAGGAAGTAGCCTCAGAAATAGTGGATGCATTAGTGATAATTTTTCAAAACTCTTTAGATTCTGGAGTAGTTCCTGAGGACTGGAGGGTAGCTAATGTAACCCCACTTTTTAAAAAGGGAGGGAGAGAGAAAACGGGGAATTATAGACCAGTTAGCCTAACATCGGTAGTGGGGAAAATGCTAGAGTCAGTTATTAAAGATGTGATAGCATTACATTTGGAAAGTGGTGAAATCATCGGACAAAGTCAGCATGGATTTACCAAAGGCAAATCATGTCTGACGAATCTTATAGATTTTTTCGAGGAAGTAACTAGTAGAGTGGATAAGGGAGAACCAGCCGACCACGGGACTTAACATCGCCCGGTGCGGCTCGACCACGGGACTTAACATCGCCCGGTGCGGCTCGACCACGGGACTTAACATCGCCCGGTGCGGCTCGGCCACTGGACTTAGCTGCGCAAGGCTTGGTCGCGGGCCTTTCATCGCCCGGTTCGGCCGCGGGACGTTTCAGCGCCCGGTGCGGGGACTGTGCGGGTCGGTCGGGGACGAGCTGTCTGTCCGTGGGCGTGGGGAAGAGAGTGGAAGTTTTGTTGCCTCCATCACAGTGAGGGGGTGTTTGGAGTCACTGTGATGGACGTTTGTGTTGGGGTTATGTGTCTTGTGTTTTTTTTTTTCTATGACTGCTATGTAGTTTCGTTCGGTACTTCGGTGCCGAACGACAAATAAAGCTCTGTTATACCTGTTATACCTGTTATGTGTTATATCTGGAATTTCAGAAGGCCTTCGACAAGGTCCCACATAGGAGATTGGTGTACAAACTTAAAGCACACGGTATTGGGGGTTCAGTGTTGAGGTGGATAAAAAATTGGTTGGCGGACAGGAAGCAAAGAGTAGGAATAAACGGGTCCTTTTCGGAATGGCAGGCAGTGACTAGTGGGGTACCGCAAGGCTCAGTGCTGGGACCCCAGTTATTTACAGTGTATATTAATGATTTGGACGAGGGAATTGAATGCAACATCTCTAAGTTTGCGGATGACACGAAGCTGGGTGGCAGTGTTAGCTGCGAGGAGGATGCTAGGAGGCTGCAGAGTGACTTGGATAGATTAGGCGAGTGGGCAAATGCATGGCAGATGCAGTATAATGTGGATAAATGTGAGGTTATCCACTTTGGCGGCAAGAACAGGAAAGCAGAGTATTACCTGAATGGTGACCGATTGGGAGAAGGGGAGATGCAACGTGACCTGGGTGTCATGGTGCACCAGTCATTGAAAGCAAGCATGCAGGTGCAGCAGGCAGTGAGGAAAGCGAATGGTATGTTGGCATTCATAGCAAGAGGATTTGAGTTTAGGAGCAGGGAGGTTCTGCTGCAGTTGTACAGGGCCTTGGTGAGACCACACCTGGAGTATTGTGTGCAGTTTTGGTCTCCCAACCTGATGAAAGACGTTCTTGCCTTAGAGGGAGTACAGAGAAGGTTCACCAGATTGATCCCTGGGATGGCGGGACTTACATATGAGGAAAGACTAGATAGACTGGGCTTGTACTCGCTGGAATTTAGAAGACTGAGGGGGGATCTTATAGAAACATATAAAATTCTTAAGGGGTTGGAGAGGCTAGATGCGGGAAGATTGTTCCCGATGTTGGGGGAGTCCAGAACAAGGGGTCACAGCTTAAGGATAAGGGGGAAGTCTTTTAGGACCGAGATGAGAAAACATTTCTTCACACAGAGAGTGGTGAGTCTGTGGAATTCTCTGCCACAGAAGGTAGTTGAGGCCAGTTCATTGGCTATATTTAAGAGGGAGTTAGATGTGACCCTTTTTGCTAAAGGGATCAGGGGGTATGGAGAGAAGGCAGGTACGGGATACTGAGCTGAATGATCAGCCATGATCATATTGAATGGCGGTGCAGGCTCGAAGGGCCGAATGGCCTACTCCTGCACCTATTTTTTATGTTTCTATGTTTCTAAACTACCCAAGCGAAATATGAGGTGCTGTTCCTCTAATTTGCGCTGGGCCTCACTGACAATGGAGGAGGCCCAGGACAGAAAGGTCAGATTGGGAGTGGGAGGGGGAGTTGAAGTGCTGAGCCACCGGGAGATCAGGTAAGTTAAGACGGTCTCAGCGGAGGTGTTCAGCGAAACGATCTCCGAGCTTGCGCTTGGTCTAGGGGACAGGTACAGGTGCAGCACAGGTACAGGTGAGAGAGGCGTGGTCAATCTTGTATTCAGCATTATCATAAGAGACGGGAGTAGAATTAGGCCATTCGGCCCATCAAGTCTACTCCGCCATTCAATCATGGCTGATCTATCTCTCCCTCCTAACTCCATTCTCCTGCCTTCTCCCCAATTATTGCCAGTAATGTGTCCTTCTGACCCATTTGACATTTAAAGTAGAGTTTTCATTAAATTCCCTTTGTACTATAGGTGGAGTTGCTGCCTCCCAGCACCAGAGACCTGGGTTCAATCCTCAATGCGGTTGCTGTCTGTACGGAGTTTGCACATTCTCCCTGTGACCTCGTGGGTTTTCTCCGGGTGCTCCGGTTTCCTCCCACACTCCCAAATACGTGCAGGTTTGTAGGTTAATTGGCTTCGGTAAAATTGTAAAATTGTCCCTAGTGTGTGTAGGGCTGTGATAGTGTACAGGGCAGGGTCGCTGGTCGGCACGGACTCGGTGGGCTGAAGGGCCTGTTACCGCGTGCTGTGTGTCTACAGTCTGACAAAGGAGCACACACACACACACCCCTCCACTTCCACTCACCTTCCTGTTCCTGTATGACGTGAGCGACTGTTTGGTCTCCCAAAATCTGGAACTTCCGGCAAACTGCAGGGAGGAAATGGAAGAGAAATCAGGAACTACCTGGGAGCTGAGCCACGTTTGACGGGGCCAGTGTAACTCCAGAACACGTATCACTGTACACAAATACAACCAAGCCAAACTCAAGTCCAATAGGTAGAGCAAAGGGTAAGATGTAGAGTGCACAAATATAGTTCTCAGCATTGTAGCGCAGCGGTTCCAGAGACAAAGTCCAATGTCCGCAATGGGGTCGAGGTGAATCGGACAGTACCCTAGCTAATGGAAGGGCCGTTCAGAAGCCTGACAACATAGTAGACTTGATGGGGTATTGATTAAAGTGAGATAACTATTGGTATCTGAGATTTAACTAAAATCAAGGAACTAACCATTGACCTACGGAAACTGTTTAAGGCAAAATAATTAGCCATTAACCGTGGGAATCTAACCTAATTCCGCTGCTGAGTTGGTAGTGAGGAAGGCAAATGCAATGCTGGCATTCATTTCAAGAGGACTAGAATATGAATGAATGAATAAGTTTATTGGCCAAGTATGTGCATATACAAGTAATGTGCCTTGGTGCTCCGCTCACAAATGACAACACAAACATACAGTTGACAATTAAGAATAAAGCATAACCATATCAAAACAATAAGGATATAAAAGTCAAGATGGAAAGCTGAGTTACTGTTCTAGATAAAGATAGACACAAAATGCTGGAGTAATTCAGCAGGTCAGGCAGCATCTCTGGAGAGAAGGAACGGGTGACGTTTCGGGTCGAGACCCTTCTTCAGTGTCCCTAGTCTCGACCTGAAACGTCGCCCATTCCTTCTCTCCAGAGATGCCGCCTGTCCCGCCGAGTTACTCCAGCTTTTTGTGCCTATCTTTATCTAGAACAGTAACTCAGCTTTCCATCTTTACTTTTATATCCTTATTGTTTTGATGTGGTTATGCTTTATAGCGAATGCAGCGCCGGAGACCCGGGTTCCATCCTGACCACGGGTGCTTGTCTGTGCGGAGTTTGCACGTTCTCCCCGTGACCTGCGTGGGTTTTCTCCGAGATCTTCGGTTTCCTCCCGCACTCCAAAGACGTGCAGGTTTGCAGGTTAATTGGCTGGGTAAATGTAAAAAATTGTTCCTAGTGGGTGTCAGATGGTGTTAAATAATTGTCCCTAGTGGGTATAGGATACTTCCAGTATAGTCCCTGGTGGACTCTTCGGAAGTGATGACCACAGCTTGTCCCGCCCCCCTGACATCAGTCTGAAGAAGGGTCTCGACCCGAAACGTCACCCGTTCCTTCTCTCCTGAGATGCTGCCTGACCTGCTGAGTTACTCCAGCATTTTGTGAATAAATACCTTCGATTTGTACCAGCATCTGCAGTTATTTTCTTATACCACAAGATACAAGATATGTAAATATTTGTCCCTCGTGGGTGTAGGATAGTGTTAGTGTGCGGGGATCGCTGGTCGGCGCGGACCCGTTGGGCCGAAAGGGCCTGTTTCCGCGCTGTATCTCTAAACTAAACTAAATCTGCACTTCCTTCCTACACATTCTCACCTTCCTTCACTCGATTCCTCCTGGCCTCTCCATCCTCCGTTTGCTTCCGAGTCAGCTGCCAGCCATCCTTCCTGGGGGGCCTCCACCAAATCGGCATGCCTTCTTGTCCCGACTCTTGCTCGTGGCTTTACGCAGCAGAGGGTCATGGGCCAGAGCGTGGCTGTGACCCAGAGTCCCCCCAGAACCCTGTGGTCAGGACACCCCTGTGGCAGGACCCCCCCCCCCCCCAACTGCTCTCTAAAACCACCTGGTAACTCTGTCCCTTCAACCAGTAACCAACCAATTTCCGCTACGTCCAAACCAAGCTAAATAAAGACTTCCGAAATTAAATCTGAAGAAGGGTCTCAACCGGAAACGTCACCTATTCCTTTACTCCAGGGATGCTGCCTGAACTGCTGAGTTACTCCAGCTTTTTGTCTGTCGTTAATTAAAGACCGGTCACTCTCCCTCCCGTTAATCAGTTACGAGTTAGTCGACAACTCCCTGACCTACAGCTGGCCTTCAATCCATAACCGCAGCTTGGTTAGTCAATTATTTAACGCGGTAATTGGTTAGGCGCACGTTTTACGTTGGTTCCTGTCCATTAACAACAAACTACCATTGATTACAGAGCAGTTTGTTCAGCAGACACTGTCAGTTAACAACTAACCTTTAATAACTAGTTATTCTAGTTTAACTGGTTACTGAAATTTAAAATTAGTTCCCAGCACCAAACAATCAGCCCCAATAATTTAGTTATTGGGCAAATACCCCAGTTATAAATGACTAAACAATGTTAATGATTAGTTACTTTACTTTGATCAGGGGGCGGCATAGAGGTAAAGTTGTTGCCTTACTGCACCTGAGACCCGGGTTCGATCCCGACTACAGGTGCTGTCTATACAGAGTTGCACGTTCTCCCCTTGACCTGTGTGGGTTTTCTCCGAGATCTTCGGTTTCCTCCCACACTCCAAAGACGTGCAGGTTTGTAGGTTAATTGGCTCCGTATAAATGTAAAATTGTCCCTAGTGTGTGTATGGTAGCGTTAGTGAGCGGGGATCGCTGGTCAGTGCAGACTGGGTGGGCCGAAGAGCCTGTTTCCACACTGTATCTCTAAACTAAACTAAAGATTCCCAAGGCCCCCCAATTATTTTGCCTTAAGCAGTTTCTGTAGGTTAATGATTAGTTCCTTGATTTTAGTCAAATCCCAGATACCAATAGTTATCTCACTTTAATCAATACACATACACTAATTGTTTAAGCAATCTCCATAGGTTAATGGTTCATTATTTAACTTTAATTAGTTCCCATATACTTATAGTTATTTTGTTTAAACAATCTCCATGGTTATTTTACATTTACATAGTTAGTTATTTTACTTTAGTTCTGTTCCCAATCACCAGGTTATTTTAATCATCGGTTTCTACACACCAAGACTGTGGTTTTACTTTAATCAGTCCCCATACTTCACTGGTTAGTCATTGTGCTTTCGTCGTTAGTTACGCGCGGATTACTGGTTAGTTAGTCGGGTTTAACTAGTCAAATACCTTCTGGCGGATGGTTGCCCTGAGTTAAAGGTGAGTGAGTGAGTGGTGGGGGGGGGGGCCTCAGCCGCTGGGTGCGCGGCCTGGCCGGGCCTAGCCTGGCCAGCTGGGCCTCGCCTCGCCTCGCCTCGCCTCTCCTGTCCTGTCCCCCGCGGTCTGGCTCGGCCTCTCCCCGCGCCCGGGCTGTGTCCCGGGGCCGCCGCCTCACCTGGAGCCGGGGCCTCACCTGACGTACGGCGTCACGCAACGCGTCACGTAGAGGGGCGGGTCTCACCTGGAGTAATGCGTCACGTAGAGAGAGGCGGGGTCCATCTGACGTAGAGGATCGGGGCATCACCTGGCGTAATGCGTCACAAAGAGGGGCGGGGCATCACCTGGCGTACAACGTCACATAGTGGGGGCGGGGTCCATCTGACGTAGAGGATCGGGGCATCACATGACGTGCTGCGTCGCAAAGAGGGGCGGGGCATCACCTGGCGTACAACGTCACATAGGGTCTCGAACCGAAACGTCACCCATTCCTTCTCTCCCGAGATGCTGCCTGACCTGCTGAGTTACTCCAGCATTTTGTGAATAAATCGTCACATTGAGGGGCAGGTCAGGCAGCATCTCAGAGAAGGAATGGGTGACGTTTCGGGTCGAGACCCTCCCTCAGACTGCAGAAGGGTCTCGACCCGAAACGTCACCCATTCCTTCTCTCCTGAGATGCTGCCTGACCTGCTGAGTTACTCCAGCATTTTGTGAAGTAAATACCTTCGATTTGTTCCAGCATCTGCAGTTATTTTCTTACATAGAGGGGCGGAGTCCATCTGACGTAACGCGTCACTTAGAGGGGCGGGGCACAGGACGTAATGCGTTACATTGAGGGCGTGGTATCACCTGCCGTAATACGTCACGTGGAAGGGGCGGGGTCTCACACGGCGTACAACGTCACATTGAGGGGCGGGGCATCACCCGCCGTAATACGTCACATAGAGGCGGGGCCTCACCTGGCGTAAAACGTCACACAGAGGGGCGGAGTCCGACAGACGTAATGCGTCACAGAGGGGCGGGGCCTCACCTGTCGTAATACGTCAGGTAGATGGGCGGGGCCATTGGGCCCATCAAGTCTACTCCGCCATTCAATCATGGCTGGTCTATCTCTCCCTCCTCACCCCGCTCTCCTGCCTTCTCCCCATAACCCCTGACACCCGCACTGATCAAGTATCCGTCTCTGCCGTAAAAACATCCACTGACTTGTGGCCTCTACATCCGTCTGTGGCAAAGAATCCAACAGATTCACCGCCCTCTGACTAAATAAATTCCTCCTCATCTTCCTAAAGGAACGTCCTTTAATTCTGAGGCTGTGCCCTCTGGTCCTAGACTCTCCCACTGGTGGAAACATCCTCTCCACATCCACTCTATCCAGGCCGCTCACTGTTCTGTGCGTTACAATGAGGTCCCCCCTCATTCTTCTAAACTCCAGCGAGTGCAGGCCCAGTGCTGACAAACCCTCATACGTGAACCCACTCATTCCTGCGATTAATCTCATAAACCTCCTGCTGACCACTACAGACATGCAGTAACGAGTACGTAATGTGTAGGATGCTGGTTTAGACCGAAGATCGTCACAAAATGCTGGAGTAACTCAGCCGGACGGGCAGCGTCTCTGGAGAGAAGGAACGGGTGACGCTTCGTGTCGAGACCCTTCTTCAGACCGGTACAGATTTCGTATGAAGTCACAATGCATCAGTGTTAAAAATTCAACATTTTATTTAATTTGTAGCATGGTGAATATTTTTCAATTGCTGCTGCGTGTTAAAAACAAAACAGGCTATATGGACTGTGTAGGAAAAACTGCAGACGCTGGTTTACACCGATGATAGACACAAAATGGTGGAGTATCACAGTGGGACAATATAGAGTTGCTGGCAGTCGAGGCAAACCACAGCATCAAGCACACAGATGGAGATAATTCTCTTCATTTTTAATATTTTTTTTATTGGTATGAAATTGAACGGGAGCTAGAAATTCAACTCTGGCCTTTGGGCCTACGATTTGTGACAGGATCTAGGGGCTCGTGACTAGGGGCGTAGTATAGGGCCACTACCTCACAGCGCCAGAGACCGGGTTTCGAGCCCATCTGTGCGGAGTTTGTACATTCTCCCCGTGACCTGCGTGGGTTTTCCCCGGGAGCTCCGGTTTCCACCCACACCCCAGAGACGCGCAGGTTTGTAGGTTAATTGGCCTCTGTAAAATTGTCCCTAGTGTGTGTGTGTGTGTGTGTGTGTGTGTGCGCGCGTGTAGGATAGTGCTAGTGTACGGGGTGATCGCTGGTCGGCGCAGATTGGATAGGCCTGTTTCCGCGCTGTATCTCTAAAAGTCTGCACTAAAGTCTAAACAGGGATGCAATGCTGAGGCTTGGAAAGGCGATGGTCAGGCCGCATATGGAATATTGTGAGCAGTTTGGGGCCTCATATCTGAAGAGGGATGTACTGGCACTGGGGGGGGTCCAGAGGAGGTTTACAAGAATGATTCCCAGGGATAATCGGGGTAATGTATGAAGACCATTTGATGGCATGCAAAGTACAGAATGTTAGTGTGTGTGTACTCAGGATTACAATGAAAGTGTGTAGAGGGGCGGGCCTGTGTGTGAGAGACAGGGACAGGTTCTTGGCAAAACCCATCACACCGTTCTGATCGGCTTCGTCTTGAAGATGTTCCCACACACATCAGTGAATGGCAACTTAATCACAAGCAGCGTTTCTGTTTGAAGTGCGTGCGTCTGTGTGTGACAGACTGCCAGCTGTTCACTCATCCTCCATCAGCTGCAGAGCGGAATCGACCACAGAATCAGTCAGCCCGTCTTCATAGAAATACCAGTCCATCTCGGAATAATCCTGAGGAATAATAATAATAATAATAATAATGCATTACATTTATATAGCGCTTTTCATATACTCAAAGACGCTTTACAGGGATTTAGAGAACATAGGGAAGTGAATAAATAGATAAATAAGTAAACAAACAGAGAAAGGAGACAGAAGGTGAGGTGACCTTCAGTGGTTGAAGGCAGTGCTGAACAGGTGAGACTTCAGTGATGTTTTGAATGTGGTGAGTGTGGAGGAGTCTCTGACGGTTTGGGGTAGTGAGTTCCATAGGGTGGGAGCAGCGATGGAGAAAGCCCTGTCCCCCCAGGATCTGAGTTTGGTCCGGATGTGGGGGGGACAGGAGATTGGCAGCAGCAGAGCGGAGGATGCAGGTGGGAGTGTGCCTGTGGAGGAGGTCGGTCAGGTAGGATGGGGCCAGGTTATGGAGGGCTTTGTAGGTCATGAGGAGGATTTTGTACTGGATTCTCTGGGGGATGGGGAGCCAGTGGAGTTTGTAAAGGACGGAGGTGATATGGTCACGGATCAGGGAGAGTCAGGGAGACACACAACGCAGAACCAGGCCCTTCGGCCCAACTTGCCCACGCTGGCCAACATGCCCCATCCATACATTTGGACCATATATCCCTCTAAACCTGTCCTCTACCCGTGCACCTGTGCAAATGTCCTTTAAATGCTGGACTGCCTCCTCCGGCAGCTCGTTCCATACACCTATCATCCTTTTACCCCTCACCTGAAACCGATGTCCTCTGGTCCTCGCTGGGGTGAGGGAGCTTCGTGCTGTGGGGGGGTAGGGGGTGAGGGAGGGGCGGGGGTGAGGGAGGGATCGCCGCGCTGCGGGGGGGGTGAGGGAGCTTCGTGCTGTGGGGGGGGGGGTGAGGGAGCTTCGTGCTGTGGGGGGTTAGGGGGTGAGGGAGGGAGCGCCGCACTGTGGGAGAGGCCTCCGATTATGGAAGGAGTAGATGAAGACAGAACAACCATCTGACCTACTCACCGACCAGTCCCTCCTCCGTGGTAAGTAGGAACGTCCGATACGATCCACAGGCACCGAGATTCTCCTCCTGCAAAGAGTTTAGTTCATTGTCACGTGTACCGAGGTACAGTGAAAAGCTTTGGTGTCGCGTGCGATCCAGTCAGCAGAAAGACAACACACGATTACAATCGAGCCATTCACGGTTATGGATACACGACAAGGGAAGAACGTTTAGTGCAAGGTGAAGCCAGCAAAGTCAGATCAAGTGTATAGGGAAAAAAACTAGATTTAGATTTAGAGATACAGCGCGGAAACAGGCCCTTCAGCCCACCGGGTCCGCGCCGCCCAGCGATCCCCGCACATTAACACTATCCTACACACACCAGGGACAATTTGTTAATTTTTTTAAACATTTGCCCAGCCAATTAACCTACATACCTGTACGTCTTTGGAGTGCTGGTTTAAATCGAAGGTAGACACACAATGCTGGAGTAACTCAGCGGGTCAGGCAGCATCTCGGGAGAGAAGGAATGGGTGACGTTTCGAGTCGATTCCTTCTCTCCCGAGATGCTGCCTGACCCGCTGAGTTACTCCAGCATTTTAAGTCTACCTAATGTCTGATCAAGGATAGTCCGAGGGTCACCAATGAGGTAGATAGTAGTTCAGCACTGCTCTCTGGTTGTGGTGGGATGGTTCAGTTGCCTGATAACAGCCGGGAAGAAACCGTCCCTGAATCTGGAGGTGTGCGTTTTCGCACTTCTGCACCGTTTGCCCGATGGGAGAGGGGAGAAGAGGGAGTGGCCGGGGTTAGACTGGTCCTTGATTGTGCTGCTGGCCTTGCCGAGGCAGCGTGAGGTCTAGATGGAGTCGGTGGAAGGGGGGGTTGGTGTGTGTGTGATGGGCTGGGCTGGGCTGCGTCCACGATTTGCTGCAATTCCTTGCAGTCTTGGAGCTTGGAGCTGTTCCCAAACCATGCAGATAAAATACTTTCTACGGCGCATCTGCACAAGGCACACGAAGGGTTAACCCAGCAGTTAGTGAGGGAGGGGTGGATGGAGAGGCAGCCATGATCTTGTGGGGGGGGGGGAACAGACGGGTGAATTAATTTCTTCCTTGGAATGCAGGAGGCTGAGAGGTGACCTTATGGAGATGTATAAAATCATGAGGGGGATCGATAGGTCTTTTGCCCAGAGTCAGGGAATCAAGACGCAAGGGTCCTGGGTTTAAGGTGAGGGGGCGGAGGGGGGGGTAAGGTCGAGTGAGGGTCTTGGTGGTGGGGGGGGGGAGGGGAGGGGTGAGGGAGGGTCTTGGTGGTGGGGGGGTTGGGGTGAGTCAGGGTCCGTGGTGGAGTTGGAGGTGAGGGAGGGTCTCGGTGGGGGGGGTCAGGGTGAGGGAGGGTCTCGGGTGGGGCGGTGGGGGTTGGAGATGAGAGGGTCTCGGTGAGGGGGGTGGTCGGGGTGAGGGAGGGTCTTGGTGAGGGAGGGTGTTTAGGGCGAGGGGCTTGGTGGGGGGCGTTGGGAGTGAGTGTCTCGGTGGGGGGGGTTTGGAGATGAGAGGGTTTCGGTGAGGGGGGAGGTTGGGGTGAGAGAGGGTCTTGGTGAGGGGGGGTGTTTAGGGTGAGGGTCTTGGGGGTGAGTGAGGGTCTCGGTGAGGGGGGGTCAGGGTGAGTGAGGGCCTCGATGAGGGGGGGTCAGGGTGAGTGAGGGTCTTGGTGAGGGGGGGTGGAGGTGAGAGGGTCTCAGTGACGGGGGAGGTCGGGCTGAGTGTCTCGGTGGGGGGGAGTTGGGGGTGAGGATCGGGGTGAGTGAGGATCTCAGTGAGGTGGGGTGTTGGGGTGAGGGATGGTCTCGGTGAGGGATGGTATCGGTGAGGGAGGGTTGGGGGTGGGGGAGGGTCTCGGTGGGGGGGGGGTCGGAGGTGAGGGAGGGTCTCGGTGGGGGCGTCGGAGGTGAGGGAGGGTCTCGGTGGGGGGGGTCGGAGGTGAGGGAGGGTCTCGGTGAGGGGGTGGTGTTTGGGGTGTGTCTCAGTGAGGGGGGGTTGGAGGTGGGGGAGGGTCTCAGTGAGGGGGGGTTGGAGGTGGGGGAGGGTCTCAGTGGGGGGGGGTTGGAGGTGGGGGAGGGTCTCAGTGAGGGGGGGTTGGAGGTGGGGGAGGGTCTCAGTGGGGGGGGGTTGGAGGTGGGGGTGGGTCTCAGTGGGGGGGGTTGGAGGTGGGGGAGGGTCTCAGTGAGGGGGGTTTGGAGGTGGGGGAGGGTCTCAGTGGGGGGGGTTGGAGGTGGGGGAGGGTCTCAGTGGGGGTGGTCTCAGTGGGGTGGGTCTCAGTGGGGAGGGAGGGTCTCAGTGGGGAGGGTCTCGGTGGAGGGGGGGTTACCCACCGGGGTCCCTGGCGGGGCCGTGGTCGGTGCCGCCACTCGGCCGCGATGCGGTCCAGGGGATTCCCGAAGCCCGGCGCCAGCGCCCCCCCCCTCCTCGCCGACTCCAGGACCACCGCCCCTCCCTCGGGCTCCTCACCGGCCCCCAGCCCAGGGGGGCCACCAATGTCAGGATCGCCAGCGTCCACCCTCTGTAGAGAGACAACACATGGTGACGTGTGGGTGGGGCGGAGATGAGACTCCCCTCCCCCCACTCCCTCCCTCCCCCCACTCCCTCCCTCCACTCCCTCCACTCCCTCATTCACCCTCTCTCACTCCCTCCCTCCCTCCCTCCCTCCCTCTCCCCACTCCCTCCCTCCCACTCATTCACCTCCTCACTCCCTCCATCACTCTCACTCACTCCCTCCATCACTCACTCACTCCCTCATTCACCCCCTCACTCCCTCCATCACTCTCACTCACTCCCTCCCTCACTCACTCCCTCCCTCATTTACCACCTCTCCCTCCCTCCCTCCCTCTCACTCAAATTCACTCCGTCCCTCTCTCCCTCTCCCTCCCTCATTCCCTCTCACAGAAAAAAATAGGTGCAGGAGGAGGCCATTTGGCCCTTCGAGCCAGCACAGCCATTCACTGTGATCGTGGCTGATCGTCCACAATCAGTAACCCGTGCCTGCCTTCTCCCCATACCCATTCTTGATTCCGCTGGCCCCGAGAGCTCTATCTAACTCTCTTTTAAATTCATCCAGTGAATCGGCCTCCACTGCCCTCTGCGGCAGAGAATTCCACAATTTCACAACTCTCTGGGTGCAAACGTTTTTTCTCACCTCAGTTTTAAATGGCCTCTATCAATCTTTTTTAAAGGGCGTTCGGCCCACCGAGTCCACACCGACCAGCGATCCCCGCACATAGACACCGCACGTTAACACATTAGGGACAATTTACACACACACCAAGCCAATTAAGGAGGAAACCGAAGATCTCGGAGAAAACCCACGCAGGTCAAGGGGAGAACGTGCAAACTCCGTACAGACGGCACCCGTAGTCGGGATGGAACCCGGGTCTTCGGCGCTGCAAGGACTCTGTCTGGGACTCCCTCCCAACCTCTCACTCCCTCCACACCCCCTCTTTCAATCCATACCCCCCTCCCTCCTCTGTCCCCTCTCACACCCTCCCTCTCTCCAGTTCCTCCTCTCTACGTTGCACTCATTCCTTGTCCATCCTCTTTCCCCTTCCCACCTTGTTCTATCTCCCCCCCACTCTGCTCCCTCCCTCTTCCCCCACCCACCTCTCTCTCTCTCCCTCTTCCCCCACCCATCTCTCTCTCCCTCTTCCCCCACCCACCTCTCTCTCTCTCCCTCTTCCCCCACCCACCTCTCTCTCTCTCCCTCTTCCCCCACCCACCTCTCTCTCTCTCCCTCTTCCCCCACCCACCTCTCTCTCTCTCCCCCTTCCCCACCCACCTCTCTCTCTCTCCCTCTTCCCCCACCCACCTCTCTCTCTCTCCCTCTTCCCCCACCCACCTCTCTCTCTCTCCCTCTTGCCCCACCCACCTCTCTCTCTCTCCCTCTTCCCCCACCCACCTCTCTCTCTCTCCCTCTTCCCCACCCACCTCTCTCTCTCTCCCTCTTCCCCCACCCACCTCTCCCTCCCTCCTCACCTGCCTCTCGCTTCCCTCCAGGACGTGTCCTTTCGCCAGGTGCAGGAGCAGTAACAGCAGCAGAGCCGGGGCGAGGGAACAGAGCGGGTACATCTGTGTGAGAGGGATTGACAGGTAATCAACAGTACAAGCCGCCCGCCATCACTGTGCACGCACAGTCCCGCAGAGCTCCCCAGACTTGTTTTAAGTTTAGTTTTAAAGATCCAGCGCGGAAACAGGCCCTTCAGCCCACCGAGTCTGCACTGTCCAGCGATCGCCCAGCACACTAACACGATCCTGCACACACACACTAGGGACAATTTACACTGACACCAAGCCAATTAACCTACAAACCTGCACGTCTTTGGAGTGTGGGAGGAAACCGAAGATCCCGGAGAAAATTCACGGGGAGAACGTACAAACTCCGTGCAGGCAGCACCCGTGGTCGGGATCGAACCTGGGACTCTGGCGCTGTGAGGCAGCAGCTCTACCCGCTGCACCACCGTGCCGCCCTTCTCTCCAGAGATGCTGCCTGACCCGTTGAGTTACTCCAGCACTTTGTGCCTATCCACAGTGGAACTACCAGCTACCCAGAGTTCAGACAACTGAACTGCACACTTGCATTAAACGTTACTCCCTCTATTGGTACTTTGACTGCAATCATGTATGGGTCTTTACTTTGCAGACTGCAGACAAAAGCTTTTCGCTGTTTACTTTAGTTTAGGGAGACAGCGAGTCTTTGATAACCGGCGATAACCGAACATTAGTTCTATGGGATGGAACTGCAGATGCGGTTTAAACCAAATAGACACAAAAAAACTGGAATAACTCAGCGGGGCAGGCAGCATCTCTGGAGGGAAAAAATGGGTGACGTTTTGGGTCAGTCTGAAGCAGGGTCCTAACCTGAAACGTCACCCATTCCTTCTCTCCAGAGATGCTACCTGTCCCGATGAGTTACTCCGGAATTTTGTGTCAGACAGCATCTCTGGAGAAAAGGAATAGGTGACGTTTTTAGTCGAGACCCTTCCTCAGACTGAAGAAGGGTCTCGACCTGAAATGTCACCTATTCCTTTTCAGAGATGCTGTCAAACCCGCTGAGTTACTTCAGCTTTTTATGTCTATTTTATTTTTTGTGTGTATGTATATATATATATATATATATATAAATACACATACATACATACGTGTACATATACACACTTATACGTATGTGTGCGTGTCTATATGTGTAGCTGTATGTGTATATGTGTGTGTATTTGCATCTGTGTGTTTATACGTGCATGCGTGCATACATTCACACATGTATAAACATATAGAAGATAGACAAATTGCTGGAGTAACCCAGCGGGTCAGGCAGCATCTCGGGAGAGAAGGAATGGGTGACGTTTCGGGCCGAGACCCTTCTTCAGACTGATGTCAGGGGAAAGGGAAACGAGAGATTATAGACGGTGATGTGGAGAGATAAAGAACAATGAATGAAACATACGCAAGGAAGTAACAATGATAAAGGAAGCAGGCCGTTGTTAACTGTTTGTTGGGTGAAAGCGTGAAGCTGGTGCGACTCAGACAATAGGTGCAGGAGGAGGCCATTCGGCCCTTCGAGCCTGTACGCACCACCATTCAATGTGATCATGGCTGATCATTCTCAATCAGTACCCCGTTCCTGCCTTCTCCCCATACCCCCTGACTCCGCTATCCTTAAGAGCTCTATCTAGCTCTCTCTAGAATGCATTCAGAGAATTGGCCTCCACTGCCTTCTGAGGCAGAGAATTCCACAGATTCACAACTCTCTGACTGAAAAAGTTTTTCCTCATCTCCATTCTAAATGGCCGACCCCTTATTCTTAAACTGTGGCCCCTGGTTCTGGACTCCCCCAACATTGGGAACATGTTTCCTGCCTCTAACGTGTCCAACCCCTTAATAATCTTATATGTTTCGATAAGATCCCCTCTCATCCTTCTAAATTCCAGTGTATTGGGTGGGGGTGGGATGTATACAGACACGCACACACACACACATATGCACACACACATCTACACACACATGCGCGCACACACATCTACACACACATGCGCGCACCCACATATGTACATACACATGCGCGCGCACACATATGTACACACATGCGTGCGCGCACACATGTACACACCTGCGCGCGCACACACATATGTACACACACACATATGTATACACATGCGTGCGCACACATATGTACACACATGCACGCACACACATGCGTGCACACGCACACATATATGTATGCACATCTCCCCCAATTTAAAGAAAAACACTGTTAATTACCTTGGCCACTTGTGGTATCTTCCTTTTTTCTCTTGACACCTTCTGGAGAAAACTTTTTTTTTTAAAATCTCGCCTCTATTAAATCTATTTCATCATGTACAGTATAACATTTCTAACCCTGGTTTGAGAAGCAGAATTCAGAGCAAGCGAAACAACAAAGCAAAAAAAAACCCCAACTAATAATTAAAAGTTTATCATAAAAAAAATGGATTAGAAACATAATAATAATGAATGTTTATAATTTAAAAAATAATAATTTTAATGAATAAAAAGTTTAAGGCAATTCCTCCCCGACTTTTATCCGAGGGGGCTGTGGGGATTGAGCCGTTCGTTCTCACCTTCAGGGTCCCGGGGAAGTCGTCTGAGCTTCCAGCCACTTCCTTCTCAGGACTCGGGGCAAGCAGACTCTGTTCCTATCTTCGGTGATGGGGGATTTATACCCTGTGATCTGGGTGGGTTTTTCAATAAGTTGAAGTGTCACGTGCGTGGATTTGACCCGAGTTCAATTGAGATTCTATTTTTTTTCCCCTCCCTACTTTAATCTTAATAAAAAATCAAGGAGAACAGAAGAGAGATTTAGACCCCTCCCAAAAGCAGAGACAGACAGACTGTCTCACAGGTTTGACCTTTGGGTCAAGGGAGTTTCAGAGGCACCGGTCGATCTTACTTACGATTCGATTAGCGATCAATTCCCATTTCCGCAGGCAGAGGGGGGAAACAAAATCTTTCTAAAGGTTTAAAAACTAAAAACTCCGATCATCCAGCACCTACAAGACATAATTTCCAGACTGTAGGGTGTCATTCCCAATTAACACCCAAATAAGGTTTTGATTTGCTTGTTTAGGTGATGTTCGGCACGGTGGCGCAGCGGTAGAGTTGCTGCCTTACAGCACCAGAGGCCCGGGTTCGATCCTGACTACGGGCGCTGTCTGTACGGAGTTTGTACGTTCTCCCCGTGACCTGCGTGGGTTTTCTCCGGAAGCTCCGGTTTCCGCCCGCACTCCAAAGACGGGCAGGTTTGCAAGTTAATTGGCTGGGTAAAATTGTACATTGTCCCTAGTGAGTGTAGGATCGTGCAAGTGTGCGGGGATCGCTGGACGGCACGGACACGGAGAGCCTGTTTCCACGCCGTATCTCTAAACTAAACAAAATATTTGGTTAAACGGAGCGTGGGAACAGGGGACTGATTAGTTTAAGTGGAGCACAGGGAAACGGTACAGGTGGGGTTGCCAACTGTCCCGTATTAGCCGGGACATCCCATATTTTGGGCTAAATTGGTTTGTCCCATACGGGACCGCCCTTGTCCCGTATTAGGCCCGGGGGGGAGGGGCTGTAGGTCCGGACAGTGTAGGCCTGGAGGGCCGGTTGCCGCCCAACGGAGGTTGCATAGCAACCCGCCTCCCGGCCCAGGCGGCCACCATTGGTGGAGCGGGAGCACGTGGCCGCTGGCTGGGTTTGGTCACGTTGGGCACGGGGCGGTGACGTCACCTTGTCCCTTATTTGGGAATACGATAGTTGGCACCCTTATGTACAGGTGAGTTTAAAGACAGCGCAGGGCGGCACAGTGGCGCAGCGGTAGTGTTGCTGCCTTACAGCGAATGCAGCACCGGAGACTCAGGTTCGATCCTGACTACGGGCGCCGTCTGTACGGAGTTTGTACATTCTCCCCGTGACCTGCGTGGGTTTTCTCCGAGATCTTCGGTTTCCTCCCACACTCCAAAGACATACAGGCATGTAGGTTAATTGGCTGGGCAAATGTAAAAATTGTCTCAAGTGGGTGTAGGATAGTGTTAATGTGCGGGGATCGCTGGGCGGCGTGGACCCGGTGGGCCGAAGGGCCTGTTTCCGTGCTGTATCTCTAAATCTAAATCTAAAAAGAAAACTGGATAGCATGCAGCCAAAGCTTTTCACTGTACCTCGGTACTCGTGACACTCATCTAAACTAAACTGAAACCTGGTCCCTGATAGTTTAAAGGGAATTTGGGAATCAGGGTCCAGAGGAGGTTTACAAGAATGATCGCAAGAATGATTGAGTTAACACATGATGGGCTTTTGAGAGCTCTGGGCTTGTACTTGCTGGAGTTTAGAAGGATGAGGGGGGACCTCAATGAAACCTGTTGGACGATGAAAGGCCTGGATAGAGTGGATGTGGAGAGGATGTTTCCACTAGTGGGAGAGTCGAGGACCAGAGGGGCCTCAGCCTCAGAATAAAAGCCTCCATCATCTTTATGATGGCGATGAGGAGGAATTTCTTTAGCCAGAGGGTGGTGAATCCGTGGAATTCATTGCCACAGATGGTGATTGGCTATTTTTTAAAGCAGAGATTGACAGATTCTTAATTAGTAAGGGCGTCAAAGATTACGGGGAGAAGGCAAGAGAATGGGGTTGAGAGGGAATGATAGATCAGCCATGACTGAATGGTGGAGTAGACTTGGTGGGCCGAATGGCCTAATTCTGCTCCTAGAACATATGATCTGACTGTGACAGAACTGCCTCAGTGAAGCACCATCTCCACCTGTAAACATGAATTGCTCAAGAAAACAAGGACAGTTTTGATCAATAAGGGAATAAGAATTCTCCACCTGCATTGAACTAACGCAGATGAATTTAATGGAAATAGACTCGGAAATAGACTTGAAGGATTGGGCAAGCTAGATGTAGGAAAAATGTTCCCCATGTTGGGGGAGTCCAGAACCAGGGGTCACCAGTTTAAGCATAAGGAGTAGGCCATTTAAGACTGAGATGAGGGAAAACCTTTTCACCCAGTGTTGTGAATCTGTGGGATTCTCTGCCACAGAAGGTAGTGGAGGCCAATTATCATATCATACATCATATATCATATATATACAGCCGGAAACAGGCCTTTTCGGCCCTCCAAGTCCGTGCCGCCCAGTGATCCCCGTACATTAACACTATCCTACACCCAC
This sequence comes from Rhinoraja longicauda, assembly GCF_053455715.1. Classification (NCBI taxonomy): domain Eukaryota; kingdom Metazoa; phylum Chordata; class Chondrichthyes; order Rajiformes; family Arhynchobatidae; genus Rhinoraja; species Rhinoraja longicauda. The sequence goes on from NC_135986.1 coordinate 1,504,831, forward strand.
TAGGGACAATTTTTACATTTACCCAGCCAATTAACCTACATACCTGTACGTCTTTGGAGTGTGGAAGGAAACCGAAGATCTCGGAGAAAACCCACGCAGGTCACGGGGAGAACGTACAAACTCCTTACAGTGCAGCACCCGTAGTCAGGATCGAACCTGAGTCTCCGGCGCTGCATTCGCTGTAAAGCAGCAACTCTACCGCTGCGCTACCAGATGTTTTCAAGAGGGAGTTAGATTTAGCACTTAGGGCTAACGGAATCAAGGGATATGGGGAGAAAGCAGGAACGGGGTACTGATTTTAGATGATCGGGTGAAGAAGGGTCTCGACCCGAAACGTCATCCATTCGTTCTCTCCAGAGATGCTGCCTGACCCGCTGAGTTACTCCAGCTTTTTGTGATACCTTCGATATTGAATGGCGGTGCGTACAGGCTCGAAGGGCCGAATGGCCTACTCCTGCACCTATTGTCTATGTTTCTATGAAATGTAACCAAAGCAGATAGATTTGTGATTCCAGCCGGCGACTGGTTTTAAGCCATTTCTACAAATGTAGATCAACCTTGAATGGCGGAGAAGACTCGATGGGCTGAATGGCCTAATTTTGCAGGTGCAGCAGGCAGTGAAGAAAGCGAATGGTATGTTAGCATTCATAGCAAGAGGATTTGAGTGTAGGAGCAGGGAGGTTCTGCTGCAGTTGTACAGGGCCTTGGTGAGACCGCACCTGGAGTATTGCGTACAGTTTTGGTCTCCTAATCTGAGGAAAGACATTCTAGCCTTAGAGGGAATACAGAGAAGGTTCACCAGATTGATCCCTGGGATGGCAGGACTTTCATATGAAGAAAGACTGGATAGACTCGGCTTGTACTCGCTGGAATTTAGAAGACTGAGGGGGGATCTTATAGAAACATATAAAATTCTTAAGGGGTTGGACAGGCTAGATGCGGGAAGATTGTTCCCGATGTTGGGGAAGTCCAGAACAAGGGGTCACAGCTTAGGGATAAGGGGGAAGTCATTTAGGACCGAGATGAAAAAAAAATTCTTCACACAGGGAGTGGTGAGTCTGTGGAATTCTCTGCCACAGAAGGTAGTTGAGGCCAGTTCATTGGCTATATTTAAGAGGGAGTTAGATGTGGCCCTTGTGGCTAAAGGGATCAGGGGGTATGGAGAGAAGGCAGGTACGGGATACTGAGTTGGATGATGAGCCATGATCATATTGAATGGCGGTGCAGGCTCGAAGGGCCGAATGGCCTACTCCTGCACCTATTTTCTATGTTTACCCTCTGCACCCCGACCTTTTGCTGTGGCAGGTCGCGTGCGAGCAAGGTGTGGAGAGAAAGGGGGAGAGAGAGGGGGAGAGAGCGGGCGTGTAATGGTGCGTCCGTGACCACATAGGAAGAAGCCTTACTGGGTGGCATGGCTGGCTGCCTGCCAGAACCTTTCCCAGCGACCGCCCCGATGGGTATCGCGGGCGGCGGTAATTTCCCGGACACCCTGGCCAGTGCCTCCCTTTTCTTCTCTTTTGTTCCCCGGGTGATCTGGAAGCTTCTTCCTTGCCAGGCTAATTACAGGAAGCAGGACTCTCTAAACAAGGCAGGGCGCAGACCTTCAGAGCGACACGTTTTCACCGCCCGCCACGGCTCTTCATTTATCCTGCCCCCCGGGAGGGGGGGGGGGGGAGAGGAACACAAATAGACCAGCTGTTGACAGCCCTCCAGTTACTCTGCAGACACCACCCGGACGGCCCACCTCAATTGCCCGCTAATGGGCCTCATTTGACTGGGCACGGTCCCCGATTGCAAGCAGCAGATAAGGAGCCAGGGTGGCCCCGGCAACCTTTTGCCAAGAGACAACAGCAAGCACGACTCCCTCGTACCAGTCTCCCAGGGCTGCTTAGCCGGTCCTATTTTTATCCACCCTCACCAGCGGCCAAGTCAGTGGACCTGAACCCAGGGCAGGAGGTCAGGCTGAGTATCCATCGCACAAGAGAAGGCACACGGAGGTAGGGACACAAAACGCCGGAGTAACTCAGCGGGACGGGCAGCATCTCTGGAGAGAAGGAATGGACGACCTTTCCGGTCGAGATCCTTCGAGGGAGAAGATGGCAGGGTTAGAGAAAAAGACATTCTGGCCTTCCATCACAGTGAGGAGGGACTGGAGGAGACTCACTGTGATGGATGTTTCTTTTGTTTGGTGTTGGTTTATGATTGCATTTTTATTGATTATTCTTATTGGTCTTATTGTTGAACTGCAAGTAATTTTTTCATTTCACTGCACATTTATGTGTATGTGACAAATAAATTGACTATTGACTATTCTTCAGACTCGACCCGAAACGTCGCCCATTCCCTCTCCAGAGACGATGCCTGTTCCCGCTGAGTTACTCCAGTATTTTGCCGGTGGTGCAGCGGTAGAGTTGTAGACCTGCTTGGATCCCGACTACGGCTGCTGTTCCCCTGTGGGTTTTCTCCGAGATCACCGGTTTATAGACAATAGGTGCAGGAGGAGGCCATTCGAGCCAGCACCGCCATTCAATGTGATCACGGCTGATCATTCTCAATCAGTACCCTGTTCCTGCCTTCTCCCCATACCCCCTGACTCCGCTATCCTTAAGAGCTCTATCCAGCTCTCTCTTGAATGTATTCAGAGAATTGGCCTCCACTGCCTTCTGAGGCAGAGAATTCCAGATTCACAACTCTCTGACTGAAAAAGTTTTTCCTCATCTCTGTTCTAAATGGCCTACCCCTTATTCTTAAACTGTGGCCCCTGGTTCTGGTCTCCCCCAACATTGGGAACATGTTTCCTGCCTCTAATGTGTCCAACCCCTTAATAATCTTATACGTTTCGATAAGATCCCCTCTCATCCTTCTAAACTCCAGTGTATACAAGCCTAGTCGCTCCAGTCTTTCAACATATATCAGTCCCGCCATTCCGGGAATTAACCTAGTAAACCTACGCTGCACGCCCTCAATAGCAAGAATATCCTTCCTCAAATTTGGAGACCAAAACTGCACACAGTACTCCAGGTGCGGTCTCACTAGGGCCCTGTACAATTGCAGAAGGACCTCTTTGCTCCTATACTCAACTCCTCTTGTTATGAAGGCCAACATTCCATTGGCTTTCTTCACTGCCTGCTGTACCTGCATGCTTCCTTTCAGTTTCCTCCCACACGCCAAAGACATACAGGTCTGTAGGTTAATTGACTTGGTAAAATCGTAAATTTTCCCTGGTGCATCTAGGATAGTGTGGATCGCTGGTCGGCGCGGACTCAGAGGGCCGAAGGGCCTGTTTCCGCACTGTATCTCTAAACTAAACCAAACCCAGGTTAAGTCACACACAAGGAACAACAGCACGAAAATCCTACACCCAGTGGATTTCTTGGAAGTGCTGCCTGTATTTATAAACAAGATAGTGATCCAAGGCTCTAGCTCAGGAGAGATCTCACGGCGCTATTTTAAACAGCAAGAAAGCTCTGGCAATATCTATGTACTAAAACTCTCGTCTGTTATCTTGTTTGTGACTGAACTTCAGACAAAACGGTACACGATAGCGTGACATTTTTAGGCCCACCTTGCTCACCATTGTCACTTTAGTGATAATGCAAGTAGTTTTATTGAAATCGGTCTTATATTTTTTAATTTATTCACATTTTAAAGTTTAAAAGGAGGGGAGGGGGGAAGAAGGGAGAGGGGGTTGAGGAGAGATGGGGGGGGGGGGGGGGGAGGAGGGGGGAGGAGAGGGTGCTGCACCAATGCAAGAGAGGTTTGGGCCCAACGGGTCCACTTTGTCTAGTTTATACCGAAATTCAAACATTACTGAAAAGCAGTATCCTATCCAGTTTGTTAAACTGTGCCTGGGAACTTCCCGTACATTAGTTTAGTTTAGCTTACAGTGTGGAAATAGGCTCTTCGGCTCACCGAGTCCCTGCCGACCAGCATTCACCCCTTACACTAGCACTATCCGACAGAGACTAGGGACAATTTACTGACGTTAATGGACCTACAAAAACCTGCACGTCTTTGGATGTGGGAAGGAACCGGAGAGCGTACAAACTCCATGCAGACAGCACCCGTAGTCAGGATGGAACCCGGTTGCCTTGGGGCGGCACAGTGGTCGAGTTGCAGCCTCACGGCGCCAGAGACCCGGGTTCAATCCTGACTCCCGGGTGCTGTATGTACGGAGTTTGCACACGTTCCCTGTGAAAACCCAGCGTGGGTTTTCCACGGGTGCTTCCGGTTTCTTCCCACACTCCAATGACGTGCAGGTTTGTAGGTTGACACAAAGTGCTGGAGTAACTCAGCGGGACAGGCAGCATCTCGGAAGAGAAGGAATGGGTGACGTTTCAGGTCGAGACTCTTCTTCAGACTAGCCAGAATCTGCAGGGTTTTTTCCCCCTACAGGTTTGTAGGTTAATTGGCTTCGGTAAATCGTCCCACTGGAATTTAGACGGATGAGAGGAGATCTTATCGAAACGTATAAGATTATTAAGGGGTTGGACACATTAGAGGCAGGAAACATGTTCCCAATGTTGGGGGAGTCCAGAACCAGGGGCCACAGTTTAAGAATAAGGGGTTTTAGACGGATGAGAGATCTTTTCGAAACGTATAAGATTATTAAGGGGTTGGACACGTTAGAGGCAGGAAACACGTTCCCAATGTTGGGGGAGTCCAGAACCAGGGGCCACAGTTTAAGAATAAGGGGTAGGCCATTTAGAACTGAGGTGAGGAAAAACTTTTTCAGTCAGAGAGTTGTGAATCTGTGGAATTCTCTGCCTCAGAAGGCAGTGGAGGCCAATTCTCTGAATGCATTCAAGAGAGAGCTGGATGGAGCTCTTAAGGATAGCGGAGTCAGGGGGTATGGGGAGAAGGCAGGAACGGGGTACTGATTGAGAATGATCAGCCATGATCACATTGATTGGCGGTGCTGGCTCGAAGGGCTGAATGGCCTACTCCTGCACCTATTGTCTATTGTCTATAACAGAGTGAGGGGCATTAAGTTTAACTCGAGGCCAGGAGGGAAGAAATGCAGCAGTCAGGGATGAGACGGTACTCACGCTGCCTCCATGCTCCCCGCTCTCTCCACAACCAGAAGCAAGCCACATTACGCCAGCTCGCTGGGCGACAGGTAGACCTGTGGGGGGAGAGAGCGAACAACAGGACCCATGGTCTGCTATAACCAATATCCGCTATATAGAGGTATAGGATCAAAAAACTGCAGATGCTGGTTTAAATTGAAGGTAGACACAAGATGCTGGAGCATGGTGGCGCAGCGGTAGAGTTGCTGCCTTACAGCGAATGCAGCGCCTGAGACTCAGGTTTGGTCCTGACTACGGGCGCCGTCTGTACGGAGTTTGTACGTTCTCCCCGTGACTTGCGTGGGTTTTCTCCGAGATCTTCGGTTTCCTCCCACGCTCCAAAGACGTGCAGGTATGTAGGTTAATTGACTGGGCAAAATGTAAAAATGTCCCTAGTGTGTGTGTGTAGGATAGTGTTAATGTGCGGGGATCGCTGGGCGGCGCGGACCCGGTGGGCCGAAGGGCCTGTTTCCGTGCTGTATAAATCTAAAAAAAATCTGTATCTCTAAATCTAAACTCAGCGGGACAGGCAGCATCTCGGGAGAGAAGGAATGGGTGGCGTTTCGGATCGAGACCCTTCTTCAGACTGATGTCAAACTGATGTCCCGCCCCCTCCCCTGACATCAGTCTGAAGAAGGGTCTCGACCCGAAACGCCACCCATTCTTTCTCTCCCGAGATGCTGCCTGACCCGCTGAGTTACTCCAGAATTTTGTGTCTACCTTCCGCTACATAGAGGCCCGTTATTGCGAGGGTTTGCTGTAAACCAGTCTGTAGCAAACTCTGTGACAAAACTAGCTATTAAAATCAATGCTAGTATCTATTTCAAGGGGGCTTGTATACGAAAAAAACAGGGATGTAATGCCGAGGCTGTATAAGGCTGCATTTGGAATATTGCGAGCAGTTTTGGGCCCCGTATCCGAGGAAGGACGTGCTGGCTTTGGAGAGGGTCCAGAGGAGGTTAACAAGAATGATCCCAGAAATGAGTAGGTTAACCTATGATGAGCATTTGTCAACACTGGGCCTGTACTCGCTGGAGTTTAGATGAATGAGGGGGGACCTCGTGGAAACGTACAGAATAATGATAGGCTTGGTTAGAGTGGATGTGGAGAGGATGTTTCCACTGGTGGGAGAGTCTAGGACTAGAGGACACAGCCTCAGAATTAAAGAATGTTCTTTTAGGAAGGAGATGAGGAGACATTTCTTTAGTCAGAGGGTGATGAACCTGTGGAATTCTTTGCCACAGAAGGCTGTGGATATTTTTAAGGCAGAGATAGATTCTTGATTAGTACAGGTTATGGGGAGAAGGCGGGGGAATGGGGCTATGAGAGAGATAGATCAGCCATGATTGAATTGCAGAGTAGACTTGATGGGCCGAATGGCATAGTTCTACTCCTATCCCTTTTGACCTTATAAAACAACACATACACACTCCAGTTACAAAAGAAAAACAGCTTTTATTTTCTCCAAGTGATGGACCACTTACCGGAATCTTCTTCCTACAGACACTTATTTACAAGAGAAGTTTGCAAAAATACACCTTCAGACACAACGCTGCCGGGCTGCGGCAGGTAGAAACAAGGCGCCCACTCTCGGATCAGAACCCCGCGCTCTGCACTGAACTCGCCCGGAGTCCCAGCCGACCTCGACACGACGACTCGCTCGGCCCATCCGACTGAGAACGGGAGGCATTTTGTGACACACACACACCCCAACTCCTCATTCCCACCCCCCCCCCCCACAACCAGATGGGAAGACTCCTAGTTCCCCCCACCCCGCCCCACTCTCCTTCGCAGGGCTGGCAGTGAACCCACAGCCTTTGTGTACGAAGGAACTGCAGACTCAAAATGCTGGAGTAACTCGGCGGGAAGGAATGGGCGGATGTTTTTCGGGTCCAGAACCCTTCTCTAAACACCCCCCCCCCCCCCTCCCATTCCCACGCCGCCCTTCCTGTCCTGGTGCTCCTCCACTGTCAGAGAGTGAGGCCCAGCGCAAATTGGAAGAACAGCACCTCATATTTCGTTTGGGCAGTTTACACCCCAGCGGTATGAATATTAACTTCACTAACTTCAAGTAACCCTTGCTTTCCCTCCCTCTCTCTCCATCCCAGTTCTCCGACTAGTTTCACTGTCCTCATGATAGAGTTTTTCTGATTGTGTGCCTCGTTGTCACCTTCCTCTCAGCTAACAATGATCCACTCTACATTTTCATTGATCATCGTTGCCCTATGATCTCTCATTTTCACATGTTACCCTTCCATATCTCTGTGTCTCCCTCTCACCCGACTCTCAGTCTGAAGAAGGGTCTCGACCCGAAACATCACCCATTCCTTCTTGATTAGTACGGGCGTCAGGGGTTATGGGGAGAAGACAGGACAATGGGATTAGGAGAGAGAAATAGATCAGCCGTCATTGAATGGATAGGAGGGAGAGATAGATCAGCCGTGATTGAATAGACTTGATGGGCCGAATGGCCAAATTCTGCTCCTATCAGTAGTGATCTCTCCAGAGATGCTGCCCGTCCCACTGAGTTACTCCAGCATTTTGTGTCTAACCCAGTCTTCGACGGCCTCCGCAGTTCTGCTGCACAATGTGGCCAGGCCTTGACACACACAGGATTCAGAATGCATCCTCGTGAAACCCGTAACCTGCCCTGCCCACTACCTCAAACCCGAACTGGGAATGCTACATTCGACTTCAAACCAGCAATAAAATGAAAAAACAGGGAGGGGGTGATAGTAGTCTGCCCCAGCTCTCCTCCCTACCCCTCTCCCAGCCAACAGGCCAGGAACAATCTGCTGCCTACTCCAGCTCGGGATACACAGGCACACGTTATTTACAGAATGTGCATCACTTGGATGTTAACATTTGTAGTTTCCGATTGCTGGGAGTTTCTGCTCCAATACATTAAGTCCTGAGTAAATGAATTTTAGATTCATTTTGTTCCATACCCGCATTCAGTCCTTTTACACCTCGTAATCTGGGCGGCTGCAGCACGGGAGACCCGGCTGCATAAGACATGCCTCGCAGCGGCCCGAGCCGAGCTCCCCCCTCTCCTCACGGGGACGGCGGGCATATCTGCAGAACCACCACACCATACAACGTGTCGCAAGGAAACACAATCCCGGTACAGAGGCCACTGACAGCCAATGCCCAGCGCCACCTCGGCCAAACGACCCCTCACGGCCACTCAACTGACCCTGGGACCCGCAAGGTTCTGACCGGCAACCTCACACAATGACAGGTTTTCCCCCCAAAATGTAGCCCGACTCCCTCTGGCACTCCACTCTTGGGATAAAATAATCAGGCCAAATACCACCATGGCAGCACACCGTTTGGTGGGCCGATAAAGGGGAGAGGGGGGGGGGGGTGGAGAAGGAAAAATAAATATAATCACAGCAAAAACAATGTGTTCAGATGTAACGAGCACAGTTGTTGCATCTTCAGCTTGCTTCAGGCAGCTGGGAAGGAGGCGGCTCTTGGGACTGGTTGAGTCATGACGTTTATCCCAGGAATGGCCAGCTTTCACCATCACCTTGCATTTAGCGTCCTCTTTCCACGCTGGCTAGCTGTGCGGATAACTCAGTACATACGTCCACCTTGGATCCTACCCCTCCTGAACTCCCGGGGCAAATTCCTTTAAACAACGCAAAAGGTTAATACTCAGGATCAGGTCTCAAGTGTCGATACTCCGTCTGACTGTCAGACAACACAAGCACTTTACTCGACTGAACTCAATCTCAAAATATCCAGGATTCTCACGCAATGAAAGTAAACTTCCAACATTTAAAAAGGAAACACACACACACACACACACACACACACACACACACACACACACACACACACACACACACACACACACACTATTCTAGCAGGATGTGGAATCTGAATGGATTTGGTGATACCCAGCCCAAAATGGACTTTGGGACTTCCACAGGGGATGGCCAGTTCGACGCCTGACCTAATCCAACTTCTCTGACTGAACTAATCTGGCTTGTTACTCAACGCACTTCGATGTGGCAACCTACAAGGCATGAACGCTACCTTCACTGTGCCCGGTGGGAGGACAGAGGCAGCAAAGAAAACTCTCTGTAGAGGAACTGTGCACAGAATGGTCTCACTGGTCAACAACACTCCGACTAGTAAACCTACACCTCTTGGTCTGGTGCCAACACAAAACCCACGGTCTCTTTAAAACTTTTGACTTAAAAACAAAAGCAAAAACAAAAAAACCTCTCTTCAATACAGAAAGTTAATATTTATTCAACAGCCATTTTTCTTCAATCCTTGAATGGTGGTTAAGTGCGTCGTGTTGCACTGTTAATGACGCCACCCCTTCTCCCCCCCCCCCCACCCCCATCCCACCTGAACAGGGATAACCGCCTTCAAATCAAGGCTGCCGGAGCTGAGAAATGCATGGGAGGAATAATTCCATTATTCTTCACGGACACAGAGTGCAGCAAAGGTCTGTTTTTCTTTTGCCAGTAGCCACCATTTTCGAGGGCAGTGGTTAACGGCCTGGCGATGGGCTAAACAAAACTCACTCCATTTCACCAAGATATCTCGACAGGGCCAAGCCAACACTGCCCTCGGCTGCCAACCGAGCCGTTCACTCAGACCCAGGAGGTACGGAGGCCTGAATTGGCTGCATCCAGTGTGTGACAGCCACACTTTGACAATGGGAAGTGTTTTGCAGATTCTGTACAGTTTAAGTCAAACCTGTTGCTCCCTCCTGGGTGGTCTTTGCCCCCCCCCCCCCCCTCCCCACCCCTGAGGTCTCTTTGGCTGACCTTCCACCTTGCTGGCCACGTGTGTTCTTGTTTTAACCTCGAGGGTAGAGTCACAAAAGCGGGCTCACGAGAGGAGGGAGTCACTCAGGGAACTTTCTTCTGGCCCGAGCCGGACCTCCTGCCTTCTTTGGCGTCCCGACACTTCTCGCAGAAGAAGACATCGGGGACGTTGGACTTGCGGATCTTGGCGCAGGACAGGTGGATCCAGGTGTTGCAATGGTTGCACTCGATCATGGGCCGGCCAGCAAAGGGCTTCTGACAGTAGCAGGTCACCAGTCCCCACGAGTCGTCATCTGCAACACAAACGCGACAGAGACGCCACCGTCAGCTCAGCAAAGCCAAGTGTGGACGCACAGCGCCATCTACTGATCTCACGCGACACAGCAGCCCGAGCGTCTCCCCCCCACCCCCCTCCCTCCCCCACCCACACGTTATCAGGCCGAATCAACCTCGCACACAACAGGAAGTCAACAGTTCAGTGCGGAAAAATATAATACTCAAGTGCCGTTACACGCAAAGCTACACACCGACAGAACATAATGCTGAACCCTGCAACACGTGGGTATGTGTGTGTATATACATATATGTATGTATATAATATATGTGTGTGTGTGCGTGTGTATATATATATATATATATATATATATGTGTATATATGTGTGTGTGTGTGTGTATATAGTGTAAGAAAATAACTGCAGATGCTGGTACAAATCGAAGGTATTTATTCACAAAATGCTGGAGTAACTCAGCAGGTCAGGCAGCATCTCAGGAGAGAAGGGATGGGTGACGTTTCGGGTCGAGACCCTTCTTCAGACTGAAGAAGGGTCTCGACCCGAAACTTCGCCCCTTCCTTCTCTCCTGAGATGCTGCCTGACCGGCTGAGTTACTCCAGCATTTTGTGGATATATATATATATATATACATATATAGACACACACATACATAAATATATATGTGTGTATATATAAATATATGTACACCCACATATATATATACTCATGTACACACACATATAGACGCTCATACACACGCACGCATTTATATAAATGATATATATAATATATATGTATACACACACATATAGACGCGCACACATTTATATAAATTATACATATAATATATGTATACACACACACACATACACACACGTATCTGTGGGCACATGTGCGCCTGTGGAGGCAAAAATCCAATGTGGGCAATTTACAGATGGCCAATTAACCTACAAACCTGCTCGCCTTTGGAGTGTGGGAGGAAACCAGAGCACCCGGAAGAAACCCACGTGGTCACAGGGAGCACGTACAGACAGCACCCGTACGCAGGATCAAACCTGGGTATCTGGAGGTGTGAGGCAGCAGCTCTACCCGCTGCACCACCGTGCCGCCCCTTGGAGATGCTGTATTCCTAAACTAAACGATGTCGCAAGCGGTGGATTTTGACGGAGGTGCTGTGAGCCGTGGACTGTGGCTTAGCAATAACAGCACCCACCTCAGCAGGCACATGACATGGGATGGAAGAAAACCGCTTCAGTCTCTCCCTCCCAATATTTTATTCACGGAGATTTCAGCTCATACTCTCCTGAATGTCAGACACTGTAAAAGCAGCGGAGGCTGGCTATCTAAAGCAGAGCTCCAAACTTTGTTTAAACTATGTCCAGAGGACATTGGTTCAAGGTGAAAAGGAAAAGATATAATAGGAATCTGAGGGGTAACCTTTCCACACAAAGGGTGGTGGGTGTATGGAACAAGCTGCCAGAGGAGGTAGTTGAGGCTGGGACTACCCCAACGTTTAAGAAACAGTCAGATGGGTACATGGATAAAACAAGTTTGGAGGGATATGGACCAAACGCAGGCAGGTGGGACTAGTGTAGCTGGGACATGATGGCCGATGTGGGCAAGTTGGGCCAAAAGGCCTGATTCCACACTGTATCACTCTATGACTCTAGACAATAGGTCATAGCCTCAGAATTAAAGGACATCCCTTTAGGAAGGTAATGAGGAGGAATTTCTTCCACCAAAGGGCGGTGAATCTGTGGAATTCATTGCCATAGAGGATGTGGAGGCCTTAAAAATGGATATTTTTAAGGCAGAGATAGATTCTTGATTAGTACAAGTGTCAGGGGTTATGGGAAAGAGGCAGGAGAATGGGGTTAGGAGGGAGAGATAGATCAGCCATGATTGAATGGCGGAATAGAGTCAATGAGCCGAATAGCCTGATTCTGCTCCTATGACTCATGAAAGTTTGTCTGAAGAAGGGTCCCGATCCAAAACATTGCCTATCCATTTTCTCCAGGTATGCAGCCTGACCCGCTGAGTTACTCCAGCACTTTGTGTCTCTCTTTGGTAAATGCCCACATCTGCAGTTCATTTTTATTCCAAGCTTTGTTTCTTGTTTTAAAACATTTTCACAAAGCATTGCCTCTTTACTGACATTATCCATATGACTCGCCGACGTTTAACTCGTGCCAAAATCCTAATCAGGTTGTTTAAAAAATTTATACAGAGAAGAGATTCATAAGGAACCAGATCAAAAAGATCCAAACTCTGCCCAGTTTTGGCCCTCTACACCTAAAGAACAAAATTAAATTTAGTCTTTCATGTGTGCGGTGGGTCGCACTTTGAAGTGTGATGGGAACACAAATGCTGGAGCTGTTCAGCAGATCAGGCAGCATCTGCGGAGAGAAAATAGACAATAGGTGCAGGAGGAGGCCATTCGAGCCAGCACCGCCATTCAATGTGATCATGGCTGATCATTCACAATCAGTACCCCGTTCCTGCCTTCTCCCCATACCCCCTGACTCCGCTATCCTTAAGAGCTCTATCTAGCTCTCTCTTGAATGCATTCAGAGAATTGGCCTCCACTGCCTTCTGAGGCAGAGAATTCCACAGATTCACAACTCACTGACTGAAAAGGTTTTTCCTCATCTCAGTTCTAAATGGCCTACCCCTTATTCTTAAACTGTGGCCCCTTGTTCTGGACTCCCCCAACATTGGGAACATGTTTCCTGCCTCTAACGTGTCCAACCCCTTAATAATCTTATACGTTTCGATAAGATCTCCTCATCCTTCTAAAATCAGTCGACATTTCAACTCAATGCCACACGTCAGAACATCTATATATAGTAGTCATAAAAGGGGGGCAATGTTCATTGCAACGGCAACACTGGAGACAGCACTAAGTAATCCGGACTGACCTGACTCCACCATGATGTCCTCATCCATGATCCGTGGCTCCCCCTCACTCGAGCTGGTCTCCCCATCGTGACTGTTTCCCATGCTCAGGCACTCCTGGATCTCCATTTTAAAGTTCTCGGTGCAGGGCACCTCAGCCGCCGGCCTCAGCGGCTCCGAGAGGAAGCTTGTTTTCACCATCTCCTCGTCAGAGTCCGTCTCGCTCAGGGAGTTCTTGATCTTTTTCTCCAACCTCTCCTTCTTCAGCTTGCGCTTCTTACTCCTCTTGATGCGGGCGAAGCCGGACTTCTCCCCGTCCACAGCCCTCTGCGGCTGCTGCTGCTGCTGCTGCTGTTGCTGCTGCTGCTGTTGCTGCTCCACCTCCGGGCCCCACCTCTTGCCCTTGCGCTCTTTCTTCTTCTCCGCTGGCGGGTAGAGCGAGTCCTTCAGCTTCAGCCGGTCCAGCAGCAAGCCGTCCGATTTCAGCCGGTGGAAGCCATTCCCCTTGGAGGATCTTGCCTTCTTGACAAAGTTCTGAATGGTGTCAAAGTCGATGGACTGAGTGGAGTCCCAGCTGTCACTGTCCACCGCGCTCTCCGTCCTGACGGGAGAATTCGTACTGGATGGAGTCCACTCACGCTCCTGCAATTTTAAACAGAATCAAAGTGAAATCACCAACAAAAAAACAAGGAACCGCAGATGCCCGTTTACACAAAAGGACACAAAGCGCTGGAGTAACTCAGTGGGTCAGGCAGCACCAATAAGTCGGATTAACCCCAACCCAAAACCCCATCGTGTCATTTTTTCCCAACTCGCGTTTCCCGTCACATGAAATGCCGCAGCTTAGCATCACTGAAAATTGCAGTATGCATCAACAGGAATATAATAATAATAATAATAATGCATTACATTTATATAGCGCTTTTCAAACACTCAAAGACGCTTTACAGGGATTACTAGAACATAGAGAAGTGAATAAATAGATAAATAAGTAAACGAACAGAAAAAGGAGACAGAAGGTGAGGTGACGGTCAGTGGTTGAAGGCAGTGCAGAACAGGTGAGACTTCAGTGATGTTTTGAATGTGGTGAGTGAGGAGGAGTCTCTGACGGTTTGGGGTAGTGAGTTCCATAGGGTGGGAGCAGCGATGGAGAAAGCCCTGTCCCCCCAGGATCTGAGTTTGGTCCGGATGGGGGGGGACAGGAGATTGGCAGCAGCAGAGCGGAGGGTGCAGGTGGGAGTGTGCCTGTGGAGGAGGTCAGTCAGGTAGGATGGGACCAGGTTATGGAGGGCTTTGTAGGTCATGAGGAGGATTTTGTACTGGATTCTCTGGGGGATGGGGAGCCAGTGGAGTTTGTAAAGGACGGGGGTGATATAAACCTTCCCAGCCCTGTAATGCAGGGATCACCAGCAGCATTGATGGAATATTTAATACATTTTATTGGCCAAGTAAGGGAGAGTGGAGTAGGGGTGAGGGGATGGGGGGGTAGTGAGGATAAGGGGGATTGAGTGGGGGGGGGGGGGGGGGTGTGAGGGTGCTAGACTAATACAGGAGAGCCTTTGGGTCCACGGCTCGCTCTGGCTGCAGCGCTGGAGCCACGGGGTCCAGGTCAGTGTCACCCTCTCCAATTCCCTCTCCCCCTCTACAAGGAATGGGCCCAACGGGTCCACCTGGTCTAGTTATAACTTAAACATGTGAAGAATGAAATGAAATATCAGAGCAAAAGGAGGCTACAGACTTTTGGTTATTGAGTAGAGCTACTGCTCGTGGAAGAAAGCTGTTTTTATGTCCAGCTGTGGCGGCTTTGGCAGTCCAGGGTCGCCTTCCAGAGGGAAGAGCTTCAAAGAGTTTGTGGCCAGGGTGAGAGGGGTCAGAGATGATCTTGCCCGCTCGCTTCCTGGCCCTTGCAGTGTACAGTTGCCTGTGGCTAGGCCCCATTTGGAGTATTGTGAGCAGGTCTGGTTGCCATATTACAGGAAGGATGTGGAGGCTTTGGAGAGGGTGCAGAAGAGGTTTAACAAAAGCTGCCTGGATTAGGGGATACTAGCTATAAGTAAAAGAAAACCACAAAGTGCTGGAGTAACCGAACAGGTCAGCGCGAAGGAGGGTCCTGACCCAAAACGCTGCCTGTCCACGTTCTCCAGAGATGCTGCCTGGCCCACTGAGTTACTCCAGCACCAAGTGTCCAAACTGGAATCATCGTCACTTCCTCACACCATCCAGAACAAAGGCATTCAGACCCTCAGGAATAGTCCTCCTTTTAGTCAGACCACAGCCAAATATCAATTCTTATAGCGCCTAAAAATCCACCAGCCTTTAAACATACTCGACCAAGCATCCTCAGTCCAATGGAGTAAAGTGCTCCAAAGATAGCTCTGCTGTCCCTCGCTTCCCCTCCCCCTTCCCAGTTCTCCCACTGTCTTCCTGTCTCCACCTATATCCTTTCTTTGTCCCGACCCCACCCTGATATCAGTCTGAAGGGTCTCGACCTGAAACGTCACCCATTCCTTGTCTCCAGAGATGCTGTCTGACCCGCTGACTTACTCCAGCATTTTGTGATACCAAAGATTGTCATGTAATTTAGTTTAGTTTAAAGATACAGCACAGAAACAGGCCCTTCGGCCCACCGAATCCACACTGACCAACAATCCTCATACTACAACAATGCCCCGTACTATACACTTGGGGTCATTTACAATCTTTCCCGAAGCCAATTAACATGTATGTCTTTGGAGCACCTGGATAAAACCCACGCGGTCACGAGGAGAACGTACAAACTCTGTACAGACAGCAGCCAGGATTGAACTCGCTTCTCTTGCGCTGTAAGGCAGCAACTCTCAAAAGGATCTCAACCCGAAACGTCACCTATTCCATTAGTGTCTATCTCCAGTGCCGTTCAGACAGTTGGGTCTGAGACTACTCGGGCGAATGAACACAGATGTGCATTTTGGCACAGTTACTGGATAGCAACACGACAGAAAGTGCAGAATGTACAGGAGCCCAAGACCTGCGACTCCAGGTTCAAGAACAGCTTCTTGCTAACAACCAGCAAACTCTTGAACACTGCACAACACTAACCACAATCCTATCTCAGCATCTATGATCCACGGTGGACTTTGTTTTGGTTGCTCTGCGGACTTCAGTCTGATTACCCAGTATTATTGATTAGGACAGGAGCAAACCCTATAATCCACGATGTCTGTGGCGAACACAATGCCACGATAAATTAACCTCCTCTGTCTGCACGATTCATATCCCTCCATATTCGCGTGCCCAGCTAAAAGCATCTCCATCAACACTATTATATCTTTCTCCTCCACCACCACCCCTGGCAGCACATTCCAGCACCAGCCACCCTCAGTGTAAAAAACGTCTTTAAACAGTACCTCTTTAACCTTAAAGTCTAGTCTTTGACATTTCCACTCTGGGATAAATGTTCTGGCTGTCTATGCATTATTGATCACAGTATATTTGGAGTCAGTCACACATCACGGAAACAGGCCCACTGGCCAAACTTGCCCATATTGACCAAGATGCCCCACCCCATCAATGGATATTTTTTACAGCAGAGGTAGATAGATTCTTGGTTAGTGCGGGTGTCGGCGGTTATGGGGAGAAGGCAGGAGAATGGGGTTAGGAGGGAGAGATAGATCAGCCATGATTGAATGGCGGAGTAGACTTGATGGGCCAAAAGGCCTTATTCTGCTCCTATCACTTACGAACATGAACGGTAGTTACGAGGATGTTGCCAGGACTCGTGGATCTGAGCTCTAGGGAGTAGGCTGGGAGCACAGGAGGATGAGGGGTGATCTTATAGAGGTGCATAAAATCATGAGAGGAATGGATCGGGTAGATGCACAGAGTGACTTGCCCAGAGTAGGGGAATCGAGGACTAGAGGAGTTAGGTTTAAGGTGAAGGGGAAAAGATTTAATAGGAATGGGCGACGTTTCGGGTCGAGACTCTTCTTCAGTGACGTTTCAGGTCGAGACCCTTCAGACTTATCTTGTATCTGAAGGGTCTCGACCCGAAACGTCACCCATTCCTTCTCTCCCGAGATGCTGCCTAACCCGCTGAATTACTTCAGCATTTTGTGTCTACGTTTAGGCAGCGACATGGATACGCTGGGAGGGATTTTGGACTATATGCAGGCAGATGAGATTAGTTTATCTTGGCATCTGGTTTGGCACAGACTCTGGGTGTACAATGTTCTATAAATAAAGTCCCAGCCGGCTCAACCTCTACCCTATATCCCTGTCCCTCTAGTCCTGGCAACAGAGTTTTAAATCTGCCATGCACTCTTTCCAGATCAATGGCATCTTTCCTGCAGCCAGGAGACCGAAACTGAACACAATACCTCCAATCCTCACCAACTTCTTGTACGGCTGTAACATAAAATCCCAACTTCCATACTCCATTCCATGACCGATGAAGGGCAACGTGCCAAAGGATGCCTTCAGCATCCTACCGATCTGCGACACAACTTTCCGGGAACTATATAGAGTCAGAGTCATACAGTACCAGAAGAAGCCTTTTGACTCAATGTATTCATGCCAACTAAGATGCCCCATCAAAGCTACTGATTTGCCCACGTTTTGCCCATATCCCTCTAAACCAAGGGTTCTCAACCTGGTGTACATTCACTCCCAAGGGGTAAATTTCACCTACCATTAGTGTTTTGAACTTAAAATAATAATGTTAAAAACAGTATTATAAACTCAAATTACTGAACAAAACAGGGTGGGGGTAAATTTACTTTCGAAAAGTTGCCAGGGGTAACGGGACAAAAAAGGCTGGGAACCCCTGCAAGTTTCTAAACCTTTCCTATGGATGTTCCTGTTCAAATGCTGTTATTGTAAATGCCTCAACTACTTCCTCTGGCAGCTCGTTCCATATACACACCACCCTCTGTATGGAAAAGGTTGCCCCCCGGTTCAATATAGACAATAGGTGCAGGAGTAGGCCATTCAGCCCTTCGAGCCAGCACCGCCATTCAATGTGATCATGGCTGATCACTCTCAATCAGTACCCCGTTCCTGCCTTCTCCCCATACTCCCTCACTCCGCTATCCTTAAATCTTTCTCCCCCTCACCTTATACCCACGTCCTCTGCTTCCCGATTCCCCTACTCTGGGTAAAGGACTCCGCATTCACCCTGTCTACTCCCCCCCCCCCAGGGGCCCCCCACCCACCCCCCAAATATGATGCTGCATTAATGAGCCCGGCAAGATGCAGCAAATAAGAATTTTCTCAACCTGCTGCCAGTAGATATGACAATTAAACGCCTTGACTGCATCCAAAAAAATAAACTGCTGGTGAAACTCAATGGGCCCAGCAGCATCTGTGGGGGAAATAAATTGTCAACGCAAATCCTGATGCAGGGTCCCGACCCAAGTCATCGACAGATGGGTCACCACACTCCAACAAATGCTTCCTGACCCGGTGAGTTCCTCCAACAGTTTGTTTATTGTGTAAGAAATAAACTGCAGATGCTGGTTAAAATCGAAGGCAGACCCAAAATGCTGGAGTAACTCAGCGGGTCAGGCAGCATCTCGGGAGAGAAGGAATGGGTGATGTTTCGGGTCGAGACCCTTCTTCAGAGTGATCTGTCTGAATTCAGTCTGAAGGATCTCAACCCATTCCTTCTCTCCCGAGATGCTGCCTGACCCACTGAGTTACTCCAGCATTTTGTGTCTAGTTTGTTTATTGTGTTCCAGCTTCTGCAGTTTCACCCGTGAGTCTTGACAAAATGTCCTGCCCACTAAGACAGCGCGTGGTCATTAACAGCTGGAGAATAATAGATCTATTGATCCAATGTGGCGACTGAGAGGACCTAAATAAGAACAAGTTGTGGGAGATGCTGAGAACAGACAACATGTGTGGAGAGGGGAACACAGCAACTTATCAGATCAAGAAACACCTAGTGTGTCTCAAACCGAAGGTATTGGGTTAGATACCAAGCAGGGCCTGCTGGGCTGAATTAGCAAGCAGGACCTACATAATTAGCCCCAGGATCACCACCACATGGAACCGGGTAGGAGAGAGAGACTATCCTGCCTGAACACCAAGTACCTGCCCTCTCCTGGGGAGATGCTATTTGGGCATCGAGAGATGGCAACCGGACTACAAAATCTACCCTTTCACAATGATGGCTCAGTGTTGCGGCGGTAGAATTGCTGCCTTACAGCGGGTTCAAACTCAACAACGGGTGCTGTCTGTACGGAGTTTATACGTTATTCCTGTGACTGCCTGGGTTTTTCCGGGTGCTCCCGCTTCCTCTCACGCTCCAAAGACATGCAAGGTTGCAGGATAATTGGCTTTGGTAAATTGTAATATATCCCTAGTGTGTGCAGGATAGTGCTAGTGCATGGGGTGGTCGCTTGTCACAGTCTGGACCCGGGGGGCCTGTTTCCACATTGTGTCTCAAAAGTTTTAACGTCTAGAGCTAAGGTGTCGTCCCAATCTTCCAACCTACCTCATAGTGGACCTTTTCTCTGTAACTGTAATGCTATAATGTTGCAACAATATAATCAGCACTGTGGTATTTTTCTCTTGCCAATATAGGTACTCCCCAGGTTACGATGCTTCGACTTGCGATAGTGCAAACGGCAGCTTGCTCACTTCCGGGCACGCGATCGCACGTTTTCAATGCATTTCGACTTTCAATACTTTTGGTTTCCGACGGGTTTCTCAGAACGGAACCCCATCGGAGGCTGAGGAGCACCTGTACTTGGACATAGCTTGATTGTATTTGTGCAAGGATAACGCGCGTAGCTATTCAGTGTATCTCTCTACACCTGCCAATAATAAACAAGTTATTAGATCGCTGCAAGATTTATTAGATCGGTGGAAAACACCTGATATTTGTGAAGCTTAACAGATCAGCTCATCCGTACGTTTAGGGAAAGTGCTGAACAAAAGATCTTTTAACTTCCTCACAACACACCCAGTGACACCCCACCTTAACTCTACGGCAATGAAAAGATAATCTGTTCACAAGTCATCGGAGCAGAGCGAGGACTTTCGGCCCATCGAGTCTACTCCGCCATTCGACATTGGCTGATCTATCTTTCCAGAACCCATTCTCCTGCCCCGTAACCCTTGGCACACGTACTAATCACGAACCTGTCAATCTCCACTTTAAAAATACCTAATGACTTCACCTCCACAGCTATCTGTGGCAATGAATTCTATGGATTCACCACCGTCTGGCTCAAAAACCTCATCTCCTTTCTAAATGGACACCACCTATTCTTCAGAGAGGGCCGAAGGGCATGTCTGAAGAATGGTCTCAACCCAAAATGTCACCCATTGCTTCTCTCCAGATGCTGCCTGTCCCGTTGAGTTACTCCAGCATTTTGTGTCTACCTTTGATTTAAACCAGCATCTGCAGTTTTTCCTACACATTTTGGCCAATTAACCTACATACCTCCATCTCTTTAGAACGCAGAAGGAATCTGGAACACCTGGAGAAAACCCACACGGTTACAGAGAGAACATACAAACTCCACACAAACAGCACGCACAAACTCCACACAGATAGCATCCGTAGTCAGAATCAAACCCAAGTCTCTAGCGGTGTAAGGCAGCAGCTCTACTGCTGTGCCGCCCCAAGACGTTTTCCATATTGAATGTTCTTTCCAAAAAGCTTTACATTAACCCTAGTTAAAACAAAGGATGGGTCGATCCCTGGTCAGGATTAGTGGGCTCACCTCTCTGGAGGGTGGAATGTACCCAGTGTATGCCAGGACAAAGTTGCAGAACTGATTGAAATCTTCCACCGTGCGCTTGCGTTTCACAGTGGGCTGCAGGGAGACAAGACAAAGACAAGATGGAGATGTAATACTTGAAATTTAACAGCACTGCAATTGTATAAAAGCTTGCGTAATGATAGAGATATGATTTTAAGACAAGTGAAATCAGAGAATAGTTTATTACTGACCCATCATTAGGGCCCGTTGAGATAACTAGATTCACGTCAAATGTTGCCATTTAAAGGCCAGACACTGTAAGCTTAACGAAGGCTTTATTTAGAGATACAGCTTCGGACCAGCGAACCCGTGCCGACCAGCGATCACCCCGTATACTAGCACTATCTACACACGAAAGGACAATTTACAAGTTTTCTACCGAAGCCAATTAACCCACAATGCCTTTGGAGTGTGGGAGGAAACCAGAGCACCCGGGAAAAAGGCACAGGGAGAACGTACAAACTCCGCACAGACAGCACCCGAGATCAGGATCGAATCCGGTGTCCCACTGTATCACCCTTATATTATCATAACAGCAGATACAGTCACTCACCTGTGCACACACTCCAGCTGCCTGCAATGGATCTGAAAGAGACAACCTGATTAGATACAATCACAAGTTCACAAGTTACAGGAGTAGGATTAGGCCATTTGGCCCATCCAGTCTACTCCACTATTCAATCATGGCTGATCTCTGCCTCCTAATTCCATTTTCCTGCCTTCTCCCCATAACCCTTGACACCCGTTCTAATCAAGAATTTGTATATCTCTATCCACTGACTTGGCCTTCACAGCCTTGTGTGGCAATGAGCTCCATAGATTAACTACCCCCTGAATAAAGAAGTTCCTCCTCACCCCCTTTCTAAAAGAGCGCCCGTTAATTCTCAGGCTATGACCTCTGGTCCAAGACTCTCCCACCAGTGGAAACATCCTTTCCACATCCACTCTATTTATGCCTTTCATTATTTCAATCACAGACTAAAATTAAACGCCAGCCTGCTTTGCTGGAAAACAGCAGCCATTAAATCTCGAACATCAAAACCCCTCTCTCAGGTCTGCAGTGACCCACAAACTCACTCCACTCCATGCCCCCCCCCCCAACCCCCACCCCACCTTCTTTTCCATCAATCCCAGCTTCCACTCCACCCCCCTTAGGCTGTGAGAGATGGTAAGATTCGTCCACATTCCCACTCTGCACCTTGACAATCCCCTCTGGTTTCTCCCTCCTGTGAAGCTGCCATCTCAATCCCAAGGTAGACACAAAAGGCTGGAGAGAAGGAATGGGTGACGAGACCCTCCTTCAGACTGATTGCAGATGTGTCCACCTTCGATTTAAACTACCATCTGCAGTTTTTTTTCCTACACATCTCAATCCCAATCTTGCTTTTTCCCATCCAAAAGCTTCCAGCTACCTCATCAGAATTCCCTACACCCCTCCCTCTCCCCACAGCCTCACCAAACCCCCACATACTGTCTCCTGGCCCCTCCCCCACCCCATCTTTCGTCCCACACCATCACCCAGCCTCACCTCCCTCTCGCAACACAACCCAGCAACTCTTCCTCCCCACCCTCTCCCCCATCCCTTTCCCGCCCTCAACATCACTCGGCTTCTTGCCCCATCCCCCCCACACACACACAATGTCCCCCACACTCTCCCGGATTCCCCACACCACCACCCAGCCTCCCACCCCAATCCACCCTCCCCACACAGCCTCTCTCCCCCCCCCCCCACAAGCCTGCCTCTCCCATCAGCTTCTCTCCCCACACCTGTCAGCCTCCCCCACCCCCACCCCACAACACCACCTGGCTTCTACTGCCCCCTTTCTCAATACTCTCCCCTTCCCCCTCGATCATCTGTCTCACGGTCTCTCTCCATTATCACCCTCGCAACATAACTAAGTCTCCCTCTACCCCTTTCCCCACGTCTCGCCCACCCAAACACCCCCCACACCACACTCTCCCCACACTATCACACAGCCTCTCCCCCTCCCCATTTCAAGTCTCTCCCTCCTCCCCCACAACACCGCTGGGCTTCTCCTCCACTACTCCCCGTCCCCTAACAACACCTCCAGGCCTCCCTCCGCTCGCAACATCACTCGACCTCTTCCCCCTCCCCCCCACTCCTTCCCCATCCCCAACACCGCACCTCAAAATCGCCCGTCCGCCATCCTTCCTCACAACTCCCCCACCCCTCCCTCACAACACCACTCAACCTCTTCCCCTGCCTCCCCACCACACCTCAAAATCACCCGTCCCTACAACAACCCCCCATCCCTCCTCGCAACCACAACCTCTTCTCTCACCCCACTATGTCTTCTGGATTCTCTCTATCCCCCCCCCCCCCCCCGGCCTCTCCCTAACCCCTTCCTCCTCACAGCACTCCTGCTCCCTCCCACCAACCCCCTCCCAGCCCCCCACGTTTCTCTGCCCCTGCCATCTCCCAGATTCTCCCACTTGCTCGCAGCACACGGCCTCCTCCTTCACCTCTTCACCCCCACCCCCCATCGCCGTCGCCCAAATTCTTCTCTCCCCCACCCCCTCCGTCCCTCAACACCCCCACATCCGGCCTCTCCCCCTCTCTCCACAACACCAGGCCTCTTCCCTTAACCCCCTCTCACCAAACCACACTGCTTCTCCCGCATTCTCTATCTCTCCCCCCCCCCCTCCTCCTCCAACACCACCCGCCTCTCCCTGACCTCCCCCCCCCCTCACAACACCCCTCCACCCCCTCCCAGCACTCGGCCTCCTGCCTGACTTCTCCCCCCACAACCCCCCTGCCTTCCTCCTCTCCCCTCTCCTCGCTCGGCCACCCCCCCCCCATCATGAATCTCTCTCTCTCCTGCCCCTTTAACACCACCCGGCCTCTTCCCAACCCCCCCTCACCCACCTACATCTCCCGGATTCTCACTCCCCCCCCTCCAACACCACCCAACTTCTTCCTCACCCCCTTCCCTCATGTCTCTCCCTGACCCCCTCTCAGCACAGCCTCTTCTTCCCCCCCCCCCCCTCCGCCACTCGGGCCTCCTCCCTCAACCTCCCCCTCCATTTCCTGGATTCTCCCTCTCCAGCTCCACCCATCCTCCCTTACAACCCCCCTGGCCCCTCCCTCCCCTCATAGCACGCCTCCCCACCCTCTTGCTGCACAGCCTCTTCTCTCCCCCTCCCCCATCCGGCCTCTCTCTCTTTCCCCCCTCCACCCCACCCGGCCTCTTCCCTCTCCACGCCACTGCGTCTCCCGGATTCTCCCTCTCCCCTCCAACACCTCCCTTACCCTCTCCCCTCCTTACACCCCCCCCCTCAACCTCTCCAGTACCCCCCCCCTCACTCCCCTCATAGCACTCCTCCAACTCTCTCCTACCCCCCCTCACAGCACACAGCCTCTTCCCTCACAAACCCCCCCCCCCCCCCCGGCTCCAGCCGATCCACTACTCCCCCTCCCCCACACTCAGCCCCCCAGCCCAAAGTTCCCGACCGCCCCTTCCCCTCCCCCCGCCACACCTCCCAATATCCCCCCCCCTCCCTATCGCCACACCACCCTCTCTCACACACACTCCCCCTCCCCCCCCTATCGCCACACCACCCTCTCTCACCCCCCCCCCCCCTCCGTCCACTGACCCCCACTCTTCCTCTTCACCCCCCCCCACCACGCTCCCTCTCTTCCCCCCCCCCCTCCTTCCCTCTCTCTCTCCTCGTTTTCCCCTTCCCTCTCCCCTCCCCCAGCTCCAACACTCGCTCTCTCAACCTCCCCCTCCAACACACTCTCCCCCCTCTCTCTTCTCCCTCCTCCCCCTTCTCCCCTTCCCTCTTCCTCGTCTCTCCCCCCCGCCGGTGTTCTCCTCTCTCCCTCCCCCAGCTCCAACACTCGCTCTCTCTCACCCCCCCCCCCCAACACACTCTCCCCCCTCTCTCTTCTCCCCCCCCCTCCCTATCTCCCCCTCCCCTCTTCCTCTCTCTCCCCCCCGCCGTTGTTCTCCTGTCCTCTCCCCTCGCTCTCTCAACCCCTCAACACATTATCCCCCCTCTCTCTCCTCCCCCTCCCTCCCCAACACTCTCCCCCCCCCCCCCAACAGAACACTCTCTCTCCCCCTTCCCCCCGCCGTCGTTCTCCCCCTCCCCCCCCAACACACTCTCCCCCCGCCGTCGTTCTCCTTTCCTCTCTCCCTCCCCCCCAGCTCCAACACCCCCTCTCTCCCCCTCCAACAGAACACACTCTCTCAACCCTCATCTCCCTCCCGCCGTTGTTCTCCCCTTTCCTCTCCCCCCCTCCTCCAACACACTCTCTCTCTCTCCCCCCCCCCATTCTCTCCCTCCTCTCTCCCCCCCCTCCTCCAACACACACTCTCTCTCTCCCCCCCCCCCCCTCCTCTCTCCCTCCTCTCTCCCCCCCCCCCATCCTCCAACACACACTCTCTCTCTCCCCCCACCCCCCTCCTCTCTCCCCCTCCCTCAATCCCGCTCACCTTCTCCGCTCTCCGCCATTTTCAGCATCTTCCGCCGCCTCGGCCGCCCAGCGGCGGGCCCCCCCTGCCCTGCCCTGCCCTGCTCGGCCCAGGCCCAGGCCCCGCCCGGAGTCCCGGTGGGTGCCGCGCGCTCTCCGCTCTCTCCTCTCCTGCTGCTGCTGCTGCTGCTGCTGCTGCCCGGTGCCCGGTGCCTGAGGCCGCTCCGCTCCGCTCCGCTCCGGTTCTCTCCCTCCCGCTCGGTGTCCGGTGCCGCCCGGTCCGGTTCCCTCCACTCGGGGTCGGTGCCCCCCCGTTCGGTTCGGTTCTCTCTCTCTCTCTCCCTCCCGCTCTGTCGGTCGGTGCCGTCCGGTCCGGTTCGCCCGCTCGGGTCCGGTCTGATCCGGTGCTCCGGTGGCCCCGCGCGCGATCTCTCCCCTCTCTCTCCGCCCGCTCTCGCGCCACTTTCCACCCCTCCCCCTCCTCTCTCTCTCTCTCTCTCTTTCTACCCCCCCCCCCCCTTACACACGTCCTACGTCACCACGCTGACGTCACAGCCCGGGCCTCACCCCCCTCCCGGCGCTCAACCAAGATCAGGGGGGGGGGGGGGGGACGACACAGGTCCAAACCACTAAATAAACTCCAGTGCCATTTTCCTCAAAAATCCCAAACTACGTGGTTTGCAATCACGGATCCAGGTTGCCGTGATCGCATGCTGAGGTGGAGCGACTGCATTTGTTTGATTTTTAGGTGTTTTATCCGGGCGATCCCCCCCTACTCTGTCCACCACTTGCCCGGTCTCCTGTCGATCAGACGCAGGCCACGCCCATTCTGACACGGTCAAGGCGTCGTACGTGCCGACGTAAGAGAAGCGCGCATGCGTAACGGTCCCAGGAGGAGGGGGGCGGGGGCCCGCGCTATTTCCCGCCTTCGGTCACGTGGGGGGGGAGAGGGGCGGGGCGTCCGTCCCCGCGGGTGAGAAGACGGCGACGACCACCACCACGACGCCATCTTGGTAAAGGAGGAGGGTGGAGTTCACCCCCTTCCCCTCAAGCCCTGACCTCTGTGAGAAGGCGACGACACAGCCACCATCTTGGTAAAGGAGGAGGGTGGAGTTCACCTCCCCTCAAGGCCTGACCTCTGTGAGAAGGCGACGACACCGCCACCATCTTGGTAAAGGAGGCGGGTGGAGTTCACCCCCCCCACACTGAAAGTCCTGGCCTCTGTGAGGAGAAAGCGATGATGACACCACCATCTTATATAACCATATAACAACTACAGAATGGAAACAGGCCCGTTCGGCCCTACCAGTCCACGCCGACCACTCTCTCTGACCTAGTCTCATCTACCTGCTCTCAGACCATAACCCTCTAATCCCCTCATCCATATACCTATCCAATTTACTCTTAAATAATAAAATCGAGCCTGCCTCCACCACTTCCACCGGAAGCCCATTCCAGACAGCCACCACCCTCTGAGTAAAGAAGTTACCCCTCATGTTACCCCTAAACTTTTGTCCCTCAATTCTGAAGCTATGTCCCCTTGTTGGAATCTTCCCCACTCTCAAAGGGAAATGCCTACCCACGTCAACTCTGTCCGTCCCTCTTAAAATTTTAAAAACCTCTATCAAGTCCCCCCTCAACCTTCTACGCTCCAAAGAATAAAGACCCAACCTATTCAACCTCTCTCTGTAGCTTAAGTGCTGAAACCCAGGCAACATTCTAGTAAATCTCCTCTGTACCCTCTCCATTTTGTCGACATCCTTCCTATAATTTGGCGACCAGAACTGCACACCATACTCCAGATTCGGCCTCACCAACGCCCTGTACAATTTTAACATTACATCCCAACTTCTATATTCGATGCTGATTTATAAAGGCAAGCATACCAAACGCCTTCTTCACCACCCTATCCACATGAGATTCCACCTTCAGGGAACAATGCACAGTTATTCCCAGATCCCACTGTTCCACTGCATTCCTAAATTCCCTACCATTTACCCTGTACGTCCTATTTTGATTTGTCCTACCAAAATGCAGCACCTCACACTTATCAGCATTAAACTCCATCTGCCATCTTTCAGCCCACCCTTCCAAAAGGCCCAAGTCTCTCTGTAGACTTGAAACTCTACTTCATTATTAACTACACCACCTATCTTAGTATCATCTGCATATTTACTAATCCAATTTGCCACACCATCATCCAGATCATTAATGTAAATGACAAACAACAGTGGACCCAACACAGATCCTTGGGGTACTCCACTAGACACTGGCCTCCAACCTGACATACAATTGTCAACCATTACCCTCTGGTATCTCCCATTCAGCCATTGTTGAATCCATCTTGCAACCTCACTATTAATACCCAACGATTTAACCTTCTTAATCAACCTTCCATGTGGAACCTTGTCAAATGCCTTACTGAAGTCCATATAGACAACATCCACAGCCTTGCCCTTATCAATTTCCCTGGTAACCTCTTCAAAAAATTCACGAATTTGGTGAAGGAGGTGGATGGAGTTCGCCCACCCCCCCCCCCCCCTCCCCTCAAGGCCTGGCCTCCGTGAGAAGGCGACAAGGATGACGCCACCATCTTGGTAAAGTAGGCTGGTGGAGTTCACCCCCTCAAGGCCTGGCCTCTGTGAGGAGAAGGTGATGACGACGCCACCATCTTGGTAAAGGAGGCTGGTGGAGTTCACCCCCTCAACGCCTAGGGTGGAGTTTGCCCCCCCCCCCCCCCACTCAAGGCCTGGGGTGGAGACCGCACCCCCCCTCTCCTCAAGTCCTGGCCTCTGTGAGGAGAAGGCGATGACGACGCCACCATCTTGGTAAAGGAGGCTGGTGGAGTTCATCCACCCCAACCTCAAGGCCTGGCCTCTGTGAGAAGGCGATGACGACGGCGACATCTTGGTAAAGGAGGCTGGTGGAGTTCGCCCCCTCAAGGCCTGGCCTCTGTGAGGAGAAGACGACAACGCCATCTTGGTGAAGGAGGCTGGTGGAGTTCACCCCTCCCCTCAAGGCCTGGCCTCTGTGAGAACCATCGCCATTATTGTAGTAAATAGCAGAGACCACCTTCCATAATTTCTTCAGTTGAATACCTGCAATGTCAGATGAGAAGTGGAGGAAGGTACTGCAGATGCTGGTTTACACCGAAGATAGACACAAGATGCTGGAGTAACAAAGCGGGACAGGCAGCATCCCTGGAGAGAAGGAATGGGTGACATTTCAGGTCGAGGCCCTTCTTCAGACCTAAAGAACAGATCTGAAGAAGGTCTCGACCAGAAACGCCACTAAAACATATAAATCATGGCTGATCTATCTTTCCCCCTCAACCCCATTCTCCTGCCTTCTCCCCATAACCCCTGATACCCACCCTAATCAAGAATCTGCCAATCTCTGCTTTAAAAATACCCAATACCCACAGCCTTCTGTGGCAACGAATTCCACATTCACCGCCCTCTGACTCAAGAAATTCCTCCATTTGAGTTTAACTTGATTGGAGTAACAAGGAACTGCAGATGCTGGTTCACCAAAGAAGGACGCAAAATGCTGGAGGACCTCAGCAGGTCAGAAAATCACTCCAGGAATGCTGCCTGGAGTGTCAGTCATTCAGTCTGCAACACCTCCCCGAATGTGCAGTTCTTTCCCAGACACGTCTTGACCTGAAACGTCGCCCATTCCTTCTCTCCAGTGATGCTGCCTGACCCGCTGAGTTACTCCAGCATTTTGTGTCTACCTTCGATTTAAACAAGCATGTGCAGTTCTTTCCCACACAAAGACCAGGGACCATGGCAAAGCAAGTGAGGCCCAATATTGTGAAGCACCACCTTCAAAAGGGGGAAGAGAGGCTGAAAGCTGTGGTATGTGGAACACAGGGGAACAGCAGGATCGAGCTGCCTATGTCTGACTCCAACGCCAGAGGGAGCACTCAGCCCACACAGCAGCTCAGATGCTGGTTTAAATCGAAGGTAGACACAAAATGCTGGAGTAACTCAGCGGGTCAGGCAGCATCTCTGGAGAGTTAGGAGCGGAAGTTGGGAGCAAGACTTGAGAGTCAAGAGTGTTTCATAGAAACATAGAAAATAGGTGCAGGAGTAGGCCATTCGGCCCTTCAAGCCAGCACCGCCATTGAATATGATCATGGCTGATCATCTAAAATCAGTACCCCGTTCCTGCTTTTTTCCCCTTATTCCTTGATTCATTTAACCCTAAGAGCTAAATCTAACACTCTCTTGAAAACGTCCAGTGAATTGGCCTCCACTGCCTTCGGTGGCAGAGAATTCCACAGATTCACAACTCTCCAGCAAAGTCTGATCAAAGATAGTCCGAGGGTCACCAATGATAGTAGTTCAGGACTGGAAGGAACTGCAGATGCTGGTTTACAAAAGTGCTGGAGTAACTCAGCGGGTCAGGCAGCATCTCTGGAGAACATGTCTCATCGTCATATTTTACACTGTTGGGGGGGGTTTGAGAGAGAGAGAGAGAGTGTTGTGGGGAGAGGGGGTGCTCTGTTGGGGGGGGAGAGAGCGTTTTGGGGGGAGAGGGAGGGGAGAGAGAGTGTGTTGGAGGGAGGGGGTTTGAGAGAGTGTTGGAGCTGGGGGTGGGAGAGAGGAAAGGGGAGAACATGTCTCATCGTCATATTTTACACTTTAGACATACAGCATGGAAACAGGCCCTTCGGCCCACCGACCAGCGATCACCCCATCCATGCACTAACGCTATCCTACACACCGGGAAAAATCCTACAAATTTAGTGAAGCCAATTAGCTTACAAATTGGTGGGAGGAAACTGGAGCACCCGGAGTAAACCCACGCAGGTCATGGGGGGAACGTACAAACTCCGTACAGACACCGCCCGTGGTCAGGATGGAACCTGGGTCTCCGGCGCTGTAAGGCAGCAACCCTACCGCTGCACCACCGTGCCGCTTTTACATTGTATTCAATTTGAACGTGCAATGTGTACACTGTGACACTGCGGGATAATTGGACTTCTGAGATGATTTGCTAAGAACATGGAACAGTACTGGACATCGCAGGAACAGTACTGGACATCACAGGAACAGGCCCGCCAGCCCATCGTATCCTTGCCGAACATAATGCCAGGTTAAACCAATCTCCTATGCCTGCACGTGATCCATATCCCTACACCCACCTCCATTCCCTGTCAGTGCATTCCAGGCACCCACCATCCTCTGTGTAAATAAAATGTCCCTCTCAATTTAACGTCATGCTCTCTCGTCTTTGACATTTCCATGCTGGGAAATGACAATAATAGACAATAGGTGCAGGAGAAGGCCATTCGGCCCTTCGAGCCAGCACCGCCATTCAATGTGATCATGGCTGATCATTCTCAATCAGTACCCCGTTCCTGCCTTCTCCCCATACCCCCCTGACTCCGCTATCCTTAAGAGCTCTATCTAGCTCTCTCTTGAATGCATTCAGAGAATTGGCCTCCACTGCCTTCTGAGGCAGAGAATTCCACAGATTTACAACCCTCTGACTGAAAATGTTTTTCCTCGTCTCCGTTCTAAATGGCCGACCCCTTATTCTTAAACTGTGGCCCCTTGTTCTGGACTCCCCCAACATTGGGAACATGTTTCCTGCCTCTAACGTGTCCAACCCCGTAATAATCTTATACGTTTCGATAAGATCTCCTCTCATCCTTCTAAATTCCAGTGTATACAAGCCTAGTCGATCCAGTCTTTCAACATACGACAGTCCCGCCATTCCGGGAATTAACCTAGTAAATCTACGCTGCACTGCAAATGATTCAGACTATCGACCCTATCTATGCCTCTCAGCATTCAAGATTCCCCTCAGCCTCGACGTACCAGAGAAAATAATCCTAGTTAGTCCAACCTCTCCGTGTAGCTAGTGTGTGGGATGGTGCTGGTGTATGGGTTGATCAACGATGGACCTGGTGGACCAAGGTGTGTTTGGAATGTGGGAGGAAACCGGAGCACCCGGAGAAAGCCCACACGGTCACGTGGGGAACGTACAAACTCCGTACAGACCAGCACCCGCAGTCAGGATGGAACCCGGGTCTGTGGCGCTGTGAGGCAGCAGCTCTACCCGCTGCGCCACCGTGCCGACCAATATTACCAGTTTATCCAATTCCAGTGGGGTTCAGTCTGGGTAGCACATTCCCGGTCCCAATGAGGATAATAGGAATACCCTTTGGCCTCACTGATCAAGAGAGTGAAGGGGAGTTGAGCGAGCCATGTGGGCAGACATTGAGCAGGCGTCCTGTCTGTACAAGGGTTTAATGATAAATATGTAATCTCAGCTACTGTACAGGGTCCCTGTGTGCCTCGGACATGCTGACCGGAGGCCAGGACGGGTCGTTCTGCAGCTCCTGGTGCAGTCTCTTGTGCTTGGCCAGCGAGGCCGAGGGGCAGTACACTCGCCTCAGCCAGTTCACAGACGGTGGTTGTTGGTCACGGCCTCCTGCAACAAAGTAAACCCGCTCAGTGGCTGCCTCTCATACCTGTGCTCTCGGCCTGAAGGGGGGCGGCATGTTAGGGCTCAGGAAACGCGGGATGCAGAGGGTATGGACAGGGGAACGGGGAAGGAGAAGAGGGGACTGGACGGGGGAAATGAGGGGGACTGACCGGGGAAAGGAGAGAGGGGACGGGCGGGGGATACGGAAAGGGGAACGGGGGAAGGAGAGAGGGGGGAACGGGACGGGGGAAAGGAGGGGGACGGACCGGGGGGAACGGGGAAAGGAGAGAGGGGACGGACGGGGGAACGGGAGAAAGGAGAGAGGGACGGACGGGGGAAAGGAGGGACGGACCGGGGCAATGGGGAAACGAGAGAGGGATGGACTGGGGGTAAGGGTGAGAGAGAGAGAGAGGATGGGCTGGGGAACCCGGGGAAAGAGAAGGGAAAGAGAGGGGACAGTGTGGGGCACAGGGGGGAGGGAGAGAGACAGAGGGAGGGTGAGAGGGAGAGAGGACTTGGGGATGGGAGAGTGATAGTGGGCGGGTGGGGAGAGAGGAGACGGAGTGGGGGGATGGAGGGGGGGGGGAGAGAGAGAGAGGGGATGGACTGGTAGAGGGTAGAGGGAGAAGTTTGCATTGGGAAACGGGGAGTAGAGAGGGATAGACTGGGAAATGGGGAGAGAGAGAGGGCAGACAGACGGACTGGGGAACAGGAGAGGGAGATGTAGGGAGATGAAGGGAGAGGACTGGGAAATGAGGTTGCAGAAAGGGAATGGGGAAGGAGAGCAGGTACAGACAGACAGGGGAATGGGAGGAGAGAAAGAGGGTTTGGACTGGGGTACGGGGAGAGAGGTGGGAGAGTGGGAGGTGCCCCGCTGGGGAATGAAGGCATTATGAGAAGCTTTGATGAGCTGGGCCGGGCCTGGGCTATGGGCACGTCACCCAGCGGGGCATCAGCCAGCCTGCGTGTTTCTACCCGTGTACAGCTGCTCATGGTTCACTCTTACCTCCAGGGTGACGGACAACACGAAGTGAGCCATCACCATCAGCAATATGTAGATCCTCCAAATGTACGGGATGCAGACAAACTGGGGGGGGGGGGGAGAGAGAGGAGAGGGGAGAGAGAGGGGGAGGGGGAGAGGGGAGAGAGAGGGGGAGGGAGAGGGGGAGGGGAGGGGAGAGAGAAAGGGGGGAGAGAGAGGGGGGAGAGAGAGGGGGAGGGAGAGGGGGGGGAGGGAGAGGGGGGAGAGAGAGGGGGAGGGAGAGAGAGAGGGGGGGAGAGAGAGGGGGAGAGAGAGGGGGAGAGAGAGGGGGGAGAGAGAGGGGGAGAGAGAGGGGGGGAGAGAGAGGGGGGAGAGAGAGGGGGGAGAGAGAGGGGGAGAGAGAGGGGGGAGAGAGAGGGGGGGAGGGAGAGGGGGGAGAGAGAGGGGGGAGGGAGAGGGGGGGAGAGAGAGGGGGAGAGAGAGGGGGAGAGAGAGGGGTGAGAGTTAGGGAGAGAGAGGGGGGGGGGGGGGGGAGAGAGGGGGGGAGAAGAGAGAGGGAAAGAGTGAGATGGCATAGATGCGGGGGCCCGAATGCGAGTCAGAGCTGCTCACCCCCGCCCCCCCCCCACCTGCGCTGCGCTCCCTCACCCCCCCCTTCCACAGCGCTGTGCTCCCTTCCCTCACCCCCGCCCCCCCCCCCACAGTGGCGGCCCTCCCATACCCCCCCCCACAGTGCGGCACTCCCTCACCCCCCCCCCACAGTGCGGCACTCCCTCACCCCCCCCCCACAGTGCGGCACCCCCCTCCCTCACCCCCCCCCCACACAGTGCGGCCCTCCCTCACCCCCCCCCCCCACAGTGCGGCCCTCCCTCACCCCCGCCCCCCCCCCACAGTGCGGCGCTCCCTCCCTCACCCACCCCCCCACACAGTGCGGCGCTCCCTCCCTCACCCCCGCCCCCCCCCCCCCCCCCCACAGTGCCGGCCCTCCCTCACCCCTCCCCCCCACAGTGCGGCACTCCCTCACCCCCCCCCCCCCCCCCACAGTGCGGGCGCTCCCTCCCTCACCCCCCCCCCACAGTGCAGCACTCCCTCACCCCCCCCCCCCCACAGTGCGGCACTCCCTCACCCCCCCCCCCCCCCCACAGTGTGGCACCCCCTCCCCTCAACCCCCCCCCCACACAGTGCGGCACTCCCATCACCCCCCCCCCCCCCCACAGTGCGGCACTCCCTCACCCCCCCCCCCACAGTGCGGCACCCCCTCCCTCACCCCCCCCCCCCACCACAGTGCGGCACTCCCTCACCCCCCCCCCACAGTGCGGCACTCCCTCACCCCCCCCCCCACAGTGCGGCACCCCCCTCCCTCACCCCCCCCCCCACACAGTGCGGCACCCCCTCCCTCACCCCCCCCCCACAGTGCAGCACCCCCCCCCCCCACACAGTGCGGCACTCCCTCCCTCACCCCCCCACAGTGCGGCGCTCCCTCACTCCCGATCCTCCCACAGTGTGGCACTCCCTCCCTCACACCCCCTCCCCACAGTGCGGCACTCCCTCCCTCACCCCCCCCCCCACAGTGCGGCACTCCCTCCCTCACCCCCCCCCCCCCACAGTGCGGCACTCCCTCCCTCACCCCCCCCCCCCCACAGTGCGGCACTCCCCTCCCCTCACCCCCCCCCCCCCCCACAGTGCGGCACTCCCTCCCTCACCCCCCCCCCCCCACAGTGTGGCACTCCCTCCCTCACACCCCTCCCCACAGTGCGGCACTTCCCCTCCCTCACCCCCCCCCCCACAGTGCGGCACTCCCTCCCTCACCCCCCCCACCCACAGCGCTCCCTCCCTCACACACCCCCCCCCCTCCCACAGTGTGGCACTTCCCTCCCTCACCACCCCCCCCCACAGTGTGGCACTCCCTCCCCAATGCCCCAGGCTGTGCAGTAACTCGCTCCTGCAGGGCGTGGGGGCACTTTCTGGGCAAACCCAGAGAGTTGAGCAGTAATTTGCCAATTTAAGATGGAGGAGGGGGGAGTTACCTCAAAGAACATGTCCAGGCTTTCATTTGGAAAGAGCATCAGGAAGAGCGTGGAGAGGTAAAGGATGATGAGAACGGCCAGGAACAGGTCTGGGAAGACAAACAAAAACAGTCAGCTTGTTTTGTTAAATGCGGCACGGTGGCGCAGCGGGTAGAGCTGCTGCCTCACAGCGCCAGAGACCCGGGTGCGATCGTGACTACGGGCGCTGTCTGTATGGAGTTTGCACGTTCTCCCCATGACCTGCGTGGGTTTCCTCCCACACTCCAAAGACGTGCAGGTTTGTGGGTTAATTGGCTTCTGTAAATTGTCCCTAGTGTGCGGGGTAGAACTAGTGTACGGGATCGCTGGTCAGCGTGGACCTGGTGGGCTGAAGGGCCTGTTTCCACACTGTATCTCCAAAATGAAACTAAACTAAAAATCAACACACACACACATGGGATCGAGAAACAAGGAGTCATGTTTGAAAACCACATCTGAAGAAGGTTCTCGGACCGAAACGTCACCCATTCCTTCTCTCTAGAGATGCTGCCTGTCCCGCTGAGTTACTCCAGCATTTTGAGTCTGTCTTCATATTGACAATAGACAATAGGTGCAGGAGGCGGCCATTCGGCCCTTCGAGCCTGTACGCACCGCCATTCAATGTGATCATGGCTGATCATTCTCAATCAGTACCCCCGTTCCTGCCTTCTCCCCATACCCCCTGACTCCGCTATCCTTAAGAGCTCTATCCAGCTCTCTCTTGAATGCATTCAGAGAATTGGCCTCCACTGCCTTCTGAGGCAGAGAATTCCACAGATTCACAACTCTCTGACTGAAAAAGCTTTTCCTCATCTCCGTTCTAAATGGCCTACCACTTATTCTTAAACTGTGGCCCCTTGTTCTGGACTCCCCCAACATTGGGAACATGTTTCCTGCCTCTAACGTGTCCAACCCCTTAATAATCTTATATGTTTCGATAAGATCCCCTCTCATCCTTCTAAATTCCAGTGTATACAAGCCTAGTCGCACCAATCTTTCAACGTACGACAGTCCCGCCATTCCGGGAATTAACCTAGTGAACCTACGCTGCACGCTCTCAATAGCAAGAATATCCTTCCTCAAATTTGGAGACCAAAACTGCACACAGTACTCCAGTGCGGTCTCACTAGGGCCCTGTACAACTGCAGAAGGACCTCTTTGCTCCTATACTCAACTCCTCTTGTAATGAAGGCCAACATTCCATTGGCTTTCTTCACTGCCTGCTGTACCTGCATGCTTCCTTTCAGTGACTGATGCACTAGGACACCCAGGGAGTCATCCAGGGAGGTTAGGCAGAGGGTTAAAATCGAAGGAGACAGAAATTGGCCCAGAAATGCAGCAAATCAAAGGATGGGTTTAAAACACAAAGGAGCAAGAACTTAATTAAAGGGTCTCGAACCGAAACGTCACCCATTCCTTCTCTCCTGAGATGCTGCCTGACCCGCTGAGTTACTCCAGCATTTTGTGAAATAAATACCTTCAATTTGTACCAGCGTCTGCAGTTATTTTCTTACAAGAACTTAATTCAGGGGTATATAGAGAACGAAGATGAGCTTGCAAAGATCATGACGACCTTTCGTAAACCCTTTTATTCACAAAATGCTGGAGTAACTCAGCAGGTCAGGCAGCATCTCGGGAGAGAAGGAATGGGTGACGTTTCGGGTCGAGACCCTTCTTCAGACTGATGTCAGGGGGGGGCGGGACAAAGGAAGGATAACAGGTGGAGACAGGAAGATAGAGGGAGATCTGGGGAGGAGGAGGGGAAGAGAGGGACAGAGGAACTATCTAAAGTTGGAGAAGTCAATGTTCATACCACTGGGCTGCAAACTGCCCAGGCGAAATATGAGGTGCTGTTCCTCCAATTTCCGGTGGGCCTCACTATGGCACTGGAGGAGGCCCATGACAGAAAGGTCAGACTGGGAGTGGGAGGGGGAGTTGAAGTGCTCAGCCACCGGGAGATCAGTTTGGTTAATGCGGACCGAGCGCAGGTGTTGAGCGAAGCGATCGCCGAGCCTGCGCTTGGTTTCGCCGATGTAATAAGTTGACATCTGGAGCAGCGGATGCAATAGATGAGGTTGGAGGAGGTGCAGGTAAACCTTTGTCTCACCTGGAAAGACTGTTTGGGTCCTTGGATGGAGTTGAG
Source organism: Rhinoraja longicauda (assembly GCF_053455715.1). Classification (NCBI taxonomy): domain Eukaryota; kingdom Metazoa; phylum Chordata; class Chondrichthyes; order Rajiformes; family Arhynchobatidae; genus Rhinoraja; species Rhinoraja longicauda. The sequence continues at coordinate 1,541,654 of NC_135986.1, forward strand.
GGGGGGAGGTAAAGGGACAGGTGTTGCATCTCGTGCGGTTGCAGGGAAAGTGCCCGGGGTTGGGGTGTTTTGGGTAGGAAGGGACGAGTGACCAGGGAGTTACGGAGGGAACGGTCTCTGCGGAAACCCTTCTCAGACCAGTGAAGAGAGAAAGGTCAGTGAAGACAACTGTAAGTTCCTTAAAGTCTGGACTGGGGAATTTATAAAGGGGAACAGAGAAATGGCAGAGCAATGAAACCATACACTGTGTTCCAAGTTCACAAATAACTTCCCAGAAATGATAGGGAACTAGGGCTCGATGAGAGGAAGGTGAGCCAGTATAAGATGGGAGGTTGTGTGATTTCGGCCCAATAACAGCATTGCAAAGGAAGTGGCCCTAAAATGATGGCAGAGGATTTTGGCAAGATGTTACAGTCTTACAAGACGTTGGTGAGGCTGCATTTGGAGCATTGTGGTCAGTTTTGGGCGCCCTGCTGTAAGGGAGGATGTCATCAAGGTGAAAAGGATGCGGAGAAGATTTACGAGGGTGCTAGGACTCGAGGACCTGAGCCACAGCGAGAGGTTGAGCAGGGTAGGACTCTATTCCTTGGAGCGCAGGAGGATGAGGAGTGATCTAAAAGAGGTATGTGAAATCATGAGTTAGATAGAGCTCTAGGGGCTAGTGGGATCAAGGGCTGTGGGGAGAAGGCAGGCAACGGATTACTGATTGTAGATGATCAGCCATGATCACGATCAATGGCGGTGCTGGCTCGAAGGGCCGAATGGCCTCCTGCACCTATTTTATAGACAATAGACAATAGTTGCAGGAGGAGGCCATTCGGCCCTTCGAGTCAGCACCGCCATTCAATGTGATCATGGCTGATCATTCTCAATCAGTACCCCGTTCCTGCCTTCTCCCCATACCCCCTGACTCCGCTATCCTTAAGAGCTCTATCTAGCTCTCTCTAGAATGCATTCAGAGAATTGGCCTCCACTGCCTTCTGAGGCAGAGAATTCCACAGATTCACAACTCTCTGACTGAAAACGTTTTTCCTCATCTCAGTTCTAAATGGCCTACACCTTATTCTTAAACTGTGGCCCCTTGTTCTGGACTCCCCCAACATTGGGAACATGTTTCCTGCCTCTAACGTGTCCAACCCCTTAATAATAATTTTTCTATGTGTCTATGAATAGATTGGGTGCATGCACCCTGAATCTTTTACTCAGAGTAGGGGAATCGAGAATCAAGGGACATAGGTTTAAGGTGAGAGGGAAAGATTTAATTAAAAAACCCGAGGGGCAACTTTCTTACACAAATATAAGATGTGGCTTGACCCGCTGGATAACTCCAGCACCGTGTCTTTTTTTCGTAAAGCAGCGTCTGCAGTTCCTTTGTGTGACACCTACTTCTTTCAAGCTACCAATCGCTTGCCAGGCCTTTCCTCACCCCCTCCCCCCACCTCTCTTCCAGCTTTCTCCCCTTATTAAAGTCAGTCTGACTCGAAACCGCCTGTTCAATCCCCTCCACAGGAGTGATGCTGCCTGACCTGCTGAGTTTAGATTAAAGAGATACAGTGTGGAAACAGGCCCTTCGGCCCATCGAGACCGTGCCGACCAGCGATCACACCGTACACCAGTACTATCCTGCACACACACAAGGGACAATTTACAATTTTTACCGAAGCCAATTAACTACAAACCCGCACATCTTTGAGGGCGGGAGAAACCGGAGCACCCGAGAAAACCCTAGCGGTCACAGGGAGAACGTGTAAACTCTGTACAGACAACGCCCGTGGTCAGGATCAAACCCGGTTCCCTGCCGCTGTGAGGCAGCAACTCTGTGGGGCGGCACGGTGGCGCAGCGGTAGAGTTGCTGCCTTACCGCGAATCTAGCGCCGGAGATCCGGTTCGATCCTGACCTCGGCCGCTGTCTGTGCGGAGTTTGAACGTTCTCCCCGTGACCTGCGTGGGTTTTCTCCGAGATCTTCGGTTTCCTCCCACATTCCAAAGACGTGCAGGTTTGTAGGTTAATTGACTTAGCACAAATGTAAATTGTCCCTCGTATGTGTACGATAGTGTTAATCCACGATAGTGGGGATCGCTGGTCGGCACGGACCCGGTGGGCCGAAGGGCCTGTTTCTGCGCTGTATCTCTAAACTAAACTAAACTCTACGGTAGACACAAAATGCTGGAGTAACTCAACGGTCGGGCAGCATCTCTGGAGAGAAGGAATGAGTGACATTTCGGGTCGAGACTCTTGTTCAGTCTGAAGGGTCTCGACCCAAATCGCCACCCATTCCTTCTCTCCAGAGATGCTGCCTGACCCAATAGACAATGGGTGCAGGAGGAGGCCATTCGGCCCTTCGAGCCAGCACCTCCATTCAATGTGATCATGGATGATCATTCTCAATTAGTACCCCGTTCCTGCCTTCACCGCATACCCCCTAACTCCGCTATCTTTAAGAGCTCTATCCAGCTCTCTCTTGAATGTATTCAGAGAATTGGCCTCCACTGCCTTCTGAGGCAGAGAATTCCACAGATTCACAACTCTCTGACTGAAAAAGGTTTTTCCTCATCTCAGTTCTAAATGGCCGACCCCTTATTCTTAAACTGTGGCCCCTTGTTCTGGACTCCCCCAACATTGGGAACATGTTTCCTGTCTCTAACGTGTCTAACCCCCTTAATAATCTTATACGTTTCGATAAGATCCCCTCTCATCCTTCTAAACTGCAGTGTATACAAGCCTAGTCGCTCCAGTCTTTCTTTGTGTCTAGCTTTGTGTCTAGCTTTGATTTAACCAGCTTCTGCAGTTTTCTTTCCACTAAACCGGACTCTACTGCCGCACCACACTGCGTTGAAAGCAGGAGGCGGGGGTTGGGGGCAAGACGGAGGCACTCACAGTTGGTGGCAGGAGGCGGGGGTTGGGGGCAAGATGGAGGCACTCACAGTTGGTGGAGATGGGCTTGCGAAAGGGCTTGCCCATGGAGAAGACGAAGGCGATGGTGATGTACTGGAAGACGGACACGAAGAAGACGGTGGTGTTGGCGTAGTTGCTGATCTTCCACTGCATGTTGACCAGGATGCCCGCTGCTGTTCCTCTGGCGCAGCGCCTGCGCGCCGTAGAACGTGTCGTTGGAGGCACAGGCTCTGCCGGCACACAGGGGACAGACTGTCACAGTCTGCCCACCGCCAGCCTACATCCCTCGCATTATAACCAACCGCAACGTCCAGGCTCAGCAACAGCTTCTTCCCTACAGCCAGCAGGTTATTAAACACCACAACCTCCAATAAGTTCTGGACTACAAAGACCATAATTGTGATTCATGCACTATTGCTTGGGTTTATTATGTGTACATATGTGTGCATGTGTATAAATATATGTGTGTGTGTTTCTATATATATTTATATGTGTGTGTGCATATATATGTATATATATATCTTCTATCTTATTAAAAGTCAGATCTTGTGTATAAATGTATATGTATGTATCTGTGATTTCGCTGATTTCGGCAAAACGGTGAACCGTAGCGCCACGATTTTTGCACCGCCTTAATCACCACGCGGACAGCTGCTGGGAAATGGGTTTTTAATTTAATTCGGTCGCATAATTTTTAAGTTACAGAGGTTTTAATGCGTTGCCCCCCCTGATTTATTGAATTTTTTAGGGGGGCGCTGTGGTGCGGCTGTGCTCAGTACGCATGCGCGGCATCTCCTCACGTATATATATTTCACTGATTCGGCTGATTACGGCAAAACGGTAAACCGTTGCGCCACAATTTTTTTGCACCGCCTAATCACACCGCTGGACGCTTGCCGATTTAATTCGGTCGTTTATGTTTTAAGTTACAGAGGTTTAAAAGTCAAGACTTTTTTTCTCTGTTATTTCGGCTGATTTCGGCAAAAACGGTGAACAGTAGCGTCACGGTTTTTGCACGCCTTAATCACCACGCTGAACGCTGCTGGAAAATGATTTTTTTATTTGATTCGGTCGTGTATTTTCTAAGTTACAGAGGTTTTAGTAAAAAAAAATTAAAATCAGCCGTTTTTTCAATTGCCTTCAGCGTGTGACGTCAAAAAGCTCGCGCAACCCCCCTCCGACTGATTTATTGAAGGCTTCAGCGTGGCGCTGCTGTGCGTCTGGGCTCCACTCTCATCTCTCCCCTTGCTTCTCTCCTCTCTCCCACACCCGGGAGACCCGGGTGGGGAAAGGGGGGGGTGGGGGAGAGTAAGTGTGTGTCTGGGGGAGAGAGAATGGTGGCGGGGTCTGAGAATGGGGACTGGGGAGGGGGACAACAG
>NC_135986.1:1548928-1572241 GCF_053455715.1 Rhinoraja longicauda
CAATCAGTAAAATGTAGTCCCTGGAGTTATAATAGTTAACAGTCCTGATGGCCTGTGGGAAGAAACTCCATCTCATCCTCTCTGTTTTCACAGCGTGACAGCGAAGGTGTTTGCCTGACCGTTGCAGCTGGAACAGTCCGTTGCTGGGGTGGTAGGGGTCCCCCATAATGTTGCTGCCTCTGGATCTGCACCTCCTGATGTATAGGTCCTGCAGGGGGGCGAGTGTAGTTCCCATGGTGCGTTCAGCCGAACGCACTACTCTCCGCAGAGCCTTCCTGTCCTGGGCAGAGCTGTTCCCAAACCAGATTGTGATGTTGCTGGACGGACAAGATGCTTTCTGCAGCCCCAGAGTAGAAGCACTGAAGGATCCTCAGAGAGACTCTGAATTTCCTCTGCTGTCTGAGGTGGTAAAGGCACTGCCTTGCCTTACCTACCAGTGCGGCAATGTGTGTTTGACTTGGCCATTGACATACCCATTGACTTGTGGCCTCCACAGCCTGCTGTGGCAAAGAATCCCACATTCACCACCCTCTGGCTGCCTACTGCTAGTAAAATGCATGGGTTGTCAAAGTTAAGCAGCGCAGTCTGCAGCCAATGCAGCTAAACGAATGCATGCAAACTGTGCTGCAGTCCAAAAGCCATGCATTGGAGCTGGCAGAGGCACTGAAGGATGACTTAGCAATTTGCAACTAACTCTATCAGTGCCAGGAGCTTTTCACGCCTTTTGAAATTTGAACTAATCGCCGGTTCTTCTGCATTTTCTGCCATCTTACACAAAAAAGAATTAAAGCAAGCGAGGACTTTATTCCTTGGAGCGCAGGAGGATGAGGCGTGATCTTACAGAGGTGTTCAAAATCATGAGAGGAATAGATAACGTGAATGAGTGCACACAGTCTTTTCCCCAGAGTAAGGTAATCGAGAACCAGTGGCCATAGGTTTCAGTAAGAAGAGAAAGATTTAATAGGAACCTGAAGAGTCGTAGAGTGACACAGCGTGGAAACAGGCCCTTCGGCCCAACTTGCCCACACCGACCAGCATGTCCCATCTACATTAGCCCCACCTGCCCACATTTGGCCCATATCGCTCCAAACCTGTCCTATCCATGTGCCTGTCTAACTGTTTCTTAAACGTTGTGATAGTCCCAGCCTCAACTACCTCCTCCGGCAGCTCGTTCCATACACCCACCACCCTCTGTGTGGAAAACGTTACCCCTCAGATTCCTATTAAATCTTTCCCCCCTCTTCAACTCAAACCCATGTCCTCGGTTCCCCTACTCTATGCACCTAACCCAAGGTAGACACAAAATGCTGGAGTAACTCAGCGGATCAGGCAGCATCTCAGGAGAGAAGGAATGGGTGACGTTTTGGGTCGCCCATTCCTTCTCTCCTGAGATGCTGCCCGTCCCGCTGAGTTACTCCAGCATTTTGTGTAATTTGGTTTGAACCACCATCTGAAGTTATATTCCTACACATCCATGCATCTAACTCGATCTATTGATGCAATAAGGCTGCAGGGTGACTTGGACAGGTTGTGTGAGTGGGCGGATACATGGCAGATGCAGTTTAATGTAGATAAGTGTGAGGTTATTCACTTTGGAAGTAAGAATAGAAAGGCAGATTATTATCTGAATGGTGTCAAGTTAGGAGGAGGGGGAGTTCAACGAGATCTGGGTGTCCTAGTGCATCAGTCAATGAAAGGAAGCATGCAGGTACAGCAGGCAGTGAAGAAAGCCAATGGAATGTTGGCCTTCATAACAAGAGGAGTTGAGTATAGGAGCAAAGAGGTCCTACAGTTGTACCGGGCCCTGGTGAGACCGCACCTGGAGTACTGTGTGCAGTTTTGGTCTCCAAATTTGAGGAAGGATATTCTAGTGCAGCGTAGGTTCACTAGGTTAATTCCCGGAATGGCGGGACTGTCGTATGTGGAAAGGCTGGAGCGATTGGGCTTGTATACACTGGAATTTAGAAGGATGAGGGGGGATCTTATTGCAACATATAAGATAATTAGGGGATTGGACACATTAGAGGCAGGAAACATGTTCCCAATGTTGGGGGAGTCCAGAACAAGGGGCCACAGTTTAAGAATAAGGGGTAGGCCATTTAGAACGGAGATGAGGAAGAACTTTTTCAGTCAGAGAGTGGTGAAGGTGTGGAATTCTCTGCCTCAGAAGGCGGTGGAGGCCAGTTCGTTGGATGCTTTCAAGAGAGAGCTGGATAGAGCTCTTAAGGATAGCGGAATGAGGGGGTACGGGGAGAAGGCAGGAACGGGGTACTGATTGAGAGTGATCAGCCATGATCGCATTGAATGGCGGTGCTGGCTCGAAGGGCTGAATGGCCTACTCCTGCACCTATTGTCTATTGTCTATTCCTTTCATGATTATTATAAACTAATATGTCAAAAACAAATAAGGATTTGCAAATGCAGGTGAGAGATGCAATGTGTTAAATGCAGCAGTGGCAACAAATGCGGACGGTTGTTTTTCAATGTGATGGTTACAGGGAGGAAGGGATGTATATTAATTAATTGTCTCTGCCTCTGTAATATATTAAAACGATGCACTGGAGGAGGATGGGGAGGTGGGGCTTTAGCAGTGATTGACAGGTGGCTGCGGACCTGGTTGGCCCGGGACACGTGACCCGCGGGGGGAGGGAAGGACGTTGACGCAAGAGACGCGAGGGGAGGGGGTGGACGTTGACGCACGTGATGCAGTAGGGGAGGACGTTGACGCGAGGGAGGAGGGGGAGGACGTTGACGCAAGAGACGAGGGGAAGAGAAGACGTTGATACACGTGACCAGGGGGGATGGGGACGTTGACGCACGTGACGCAGAGGGGGAGGACGTTGACGCAAAAGACGCGGGGGGAGGGGGGAGGACGTTGACACACGTGACCAGGGGGATGGGGCCGTTGACGCACGTCACCAGAGGAGGAGGAAGACGTTGACGCACGTGACCAGTGCGATGGGGGCGTCGGCCCGTGTCACGTGCCCCCTCCTCCTTGGATTATGACGCGAGCCGCAGCACTCCCCCTCCCCTCCCAACCTCTCTCGCAGCTGCGCCGCCGTCTCCCTCCGCGGTGGGGCCCACCTGACCCGGGGGGGATGGAGAGAGGGGAGAGGATAAAGACGGAATATAGACGACGCGAGGGAACGAGGAGAGAGGAATGGGCGCGATTGCGGCGTTTTTCTGAGGGGAAAATGGGTCGCTTTTCACCGAAAGTGTGGAGGGAACTATTTTGTTTTGCCCTGTGTGTGGGGTGAGGGGAGGGGTGGGTGTATCAGTGCGCGGGGTGGCGGGGACGCGCGTCGGGAGCGAGCGGGAGGCGGACGGACGGACGGACGGACGGCAGCGGCGGTGAGGAGGCGGGAAGACGGACAACGGACCGAGCGGCGGGGCGACAGCGAGTGAGAAGGAGAGAGAGAGAGAGGGTGTGTGGGTCGTCGGACATCCGTGACAGCGACATTAAAACCCGGCCAGGGACTGCCAGGCGAGCGGGCGACGAGCGGGACTGAGTCTGAGGCGAAGCCAGGCCCCCCCCCCCCCCCCCCTCGGGCATCGACCGTGAGTGAGTGAGTGAGTGAGGAGAAAGCGGGCGTTAATTTTTAAAAAAACAAATCAAACGCGTTTACCTCACACACAACAACAACAAATAAATAAAAGGCGACGAACGAAGATTGGAACGAAAAACTCGACGGCGATAAATAAAGGCGTCACCAAAAACAAAACGACAAAAATTGAATAATAAAGTCAGCTGCGTGACTCCACAACATTGCATTTGCCCGCCCGGCGGCCCGGCCCGGTCCACCATGAAGTTCCAGTACAAGGAGGAACATCTGTTCGAGAAGCGACGCTCGGAGGGAGAGAAGATCCGCAAGAAGTATCCCGACCGCGTCCCGGTGCGTAGGTAGAAGCTGTGTGTGTGAGGCAGGGCCGACAGGCCCTTCAGCCCATCCAGTCATTCCATATTGCTTAATCTATCTATCTCTGTCATCGACTCATTCCATCATTGCTCATCTATCTCTCTCCCCCCCTTTCGGGGCAGCAGCAGGCCATTCAGCCCATCGTGTCTGATCTCTCTCCCCCCCCCCCCCTTAGGGGCTGCAGCAGGCCATTCAGCCCATCGTGTCTGATCTCTCTCCACCCCTCTTAGGGGCAGCAGCAGGCCATTCAGCCCATCATGTCTGATCTCTCCCCCCCCCCCTTAGGGGCTGCAGCAGGCCATTCAGCCCATCGTGTCTGATCTCTCTCTTTCCACCCCCCTTAGGGGCAGCAGTAGGCCATTCAGCCCATCATGTCTGATCTCTCCCCCCCTTAGGGGCAGCAGCAGGCCGTTCCGCCCATCGACCCATTCCATATTGGTTAATCTATCTCTCTTCTCCCCCCCCCCTCCCCCTCTTAGGCCCATCGAGTCATTCCATCATTGCTCATCTCGCTCTCCCCCCCCCTCTCTTCGGAGCAGCAGCAGGCCATTAAGTCATTCCATCATGTCTGATCTCCCACCTCCAAGGGGCAGGAGGAGGCCATTCAGCCCATCCAGTCATTCCATATTGGTTAATCTATCTCTCCCCCCTCCTAGGGGTAGCAGGCCATTCAGCCCATCGACTCATTCCCTCATGGCTGATCTCTCTCCCCCCTCATAGGGACAGGAGCAGGCCGTTCAGCCCATCCAGTCATTCCCATCATGTCTGATCTCCCCTCCTAGGGGCAGGAGGAGGCCGTTCAGCCCATCGAGTCATTCCATCATTGCTCATCTATCTCTCCTCCCCCCCCCTCCTAGGGGCACCAGCAGGCCATTCAGGCCATCGAGTCATTCTATATTGGTTCATCTATCTCTCCTCCCCCCTCCTAGGGGAAGGAGCAGGCCGCTCAGCCCATCGGCTCATTCCCTCATGGGGAGGGGGGGGTGGAAAGTTCTGACTAGCCTATCCATGCCTCTCATGATCTTATATACTTCTATCAGATCTCCCCACAGCCTCCATACACAGCTGCATACACAATGACCATTTTGTTAAGGTCTTGCCTCTTAATGTGGATCTCAGTTTGTCTTAAACCCCCGTGGTTTACAACCCACTGTTAAAATTGAATAACAACCTGCATATGCTGACAATAACAGAATGCTGGGGTCAGGTGGTGTTTAGGGCGTACGCAGCTCTGACCCTGCATTTACTGCCTTGCAGATTAAACAAATATATATCTCCAGCTTTCATATCTCTCGTTCCCCTTTCTCCTGACTCTCGGTCTGAAGAAGGGTCTCGACCCGAAATGTCCCCCGTTCCTTTTTTTCCAGAGAGGCTGCCTCTATCGCTGAGTTGCTCCAGCTTTTAGTGTGTGTCTTTGGTTTAAACCAGCATCTGCAGTTCCTCCCTACAAATTTTTATTGCTTTTTAGACGTGTGTTTGCTCAGTGGTTCTGTTTATCTGGGACATAAAAGAATGCCTAGTCATGTTTCAGAATGCAGTGCTAGATTAATCAGTGATGGCGGTGTTGTGGCTCACGAACATGTCATGCATAATCAGTGTTGCTCAGTAAACCCTCTACCCTGTCTCCAACCCATGCAACGGTGAGCTTGAGGCTGCTGTTTTGTTTCAGGGCAGCTTCACTGATATCTGCGACCCACTGGAGCTACATCTCATCCTCCATCTTGACCCAGCCAGCACGGCTTTTCCCCCAGGCGCTCCGGTTTCTCCTCACCCCTACACCCCAAAGACCATGCTGCTTGGTAGGTTAACGGGCGCTGTCTTTTTAGTTTAGTTCAGAGGCACAGAGCGGAAAGAGGCCCTTCAGCCCACCGAGTCCACACCGGCCAGCGATCCCTGCCCACTCCCGCTGTCCTAGGGTCAATCTTCACTTATACCAAGCCAATTAACCTACAAACCTGCACGTCTTTGGAGTGTGGGAGGAACACCGGAGATCTCAGAGAAAACCCACGCAGGTCACGGGGAGAACGTACAAACTCCGTACAGACAGCACCCATTGTCAGGATTGAACCCGGGTCTCTGGCGCTGCAAGGCAGCAACTCTACCGCTGTGCCACCGTGCCTCCTGTCACTTGCTCCCCCCAGTGTGTGCGTGGTCAAATTGAGGGGAGAGTTGTGGGGACATAGAAGGTTCATGGGATCATAGGTTCTAGGCGAAGAATTAGGCTATTCGACAATTAGACATGTACGTATAGGATAGGTTTAAAAGTATATGGGCCAAATGTAGTCAGGTGGGATTAGTGTAGAAGGGGCATGTTGGTCAGCATGGGCAAGTTGGGCTGAAAGGCCTGTTTCCATGCTGTATGATTCTAAGACTGTGACCCTGCAATCTATCCCTCTGGACTTGCGTCACACAGCGGCCTTCATAGCCATGCTTGTGTAATGGGACAGGCAGTGAATGGTCTCTCTCACTGCAGTAGCTTCAGTAGGTAAACAATCTAGACGGGCTGCATCACACACTGTCACAGTCCCACGTACCCTTGCAACAGATTGCAGTCCTCATTGCCGTACCTGTGGAGATCACAGCCGCAATCCTTTCTCTAGAATGCCACAGTATATAAAATTATGAGAGGCATGGATAGGGAAGACAGTCAGAACCTTTTACCCAGAGTGGAAATAGAGTCATAGAGTGATACAGTGTGGAAACAGGCCTTTCGGCCCAACTTGCCCACACCGGCCACACGCCCCAGCTACACTAGTCCCACCCGCCCATGTTTGGCCCATATCCCCCCAAACTTGTCCTATCCATGTACCTGTCTAACTGTTTCTTAAACGTTGGGATAGTCCCTGCCTCAACTACCTCCTCTGGCAGCTTGTTCCATACACCCACCACCCTTTGCGTGAAAAAGTTACTCCTCAGATTCCTATTAAATCTTTTCCCCTTCACCTTAAGTCCTCTGGTCCTCGATTCACCTACTCTGGGCAAGAGACTGTGCATCTATCTATCTGATCTCATGAGGCACACCACTAGTCACGGCCTCCAATGTGAGAAACGATCTTCCATCATCACCCTCTGCTTCCTGTGGCATACAGTTCTATGTTCTTGTTAAGTGTGGACTGAAAACGCTGTGTAAATGTTGCCAGTTCCCTCTCGCCTCCATCTTGAATGCACTAGTCTTGTCACTTGGGTATTTAAGATAGGCACAAAGTGCTGGAGTAACTCAGGCAGCGTCGCTGGAGAAAAATGGATAGGTGACGTTCTGGGTCGGGACCCTTCTTCAGACTGAAAGTAAAGGGAAGGGAACTTGAGGTGGGAAAAGGCCAGAACAAATCAGGGCTGGCACAGATGACCAAGGAAGTGTGGGCCCCATAAAGGCCCATTGTTGACTGGGGAAGAGGTGATAATAAAGAGATACAGGGGTGTGAACAGTGGAACTAGTAGGACGGACTAGCGTGTGGGAAGGGGGAGCGAGGGAAAGCAGGTGTTACTTGAAATGAGAGTTGTAAGCTGCCCAAGTGAAATATGAAGCGCTGTTCCTTATTTGTTGGCAGTCCGATCTAATTGTGACTTTTTAGGGGGAAAGGAGCAAGGAGTTCCATGTATTAATAACCATATTCGGTTCTACGTTGTGTCTTGATTTGTCACGGGGAATTCCCGCGTACAAGTACCTGCACCTGCTCACGCACAATTGTTTAGTAACTCTGGTGCCATGGAAACGCCTCTTGGCCTTTAAACAAATGCTTTTGGTCATAGTTGGAGGTGGTGATTGGTGGTGCTGTTTCCACTTGCAGCAGGAGGCCATCTCAGAAGTTCTAGGAGCGGAATTTGGCCATTCAGCCCATCATGTCTTCTCTGCAACTCAAGCATGGCCAATCTATCTTTCCCTCTCAACCCCATTCGCCCCTGACACCCTTGCTAATCAAGAATCTATCAATCTCTGCTGTAAAAATATCAATTGACTTGGCCTCCACAGCCGTCTGTTTACAATTTATAATCTTGCAGAAGCCAATTAACATCTGAATGAATTCCACAGATTCACCGCCCACTGGCCAAAGAAATTCCTCCTCATCTCCTTTCTAAAGGAACTGAGACTGCCCTCTGATCCTAGACTTGCCCACTTCCCCTCTCCAGATCCCTTTACTGCCTAAAACTATGACCAACGGCTAATATTTGCTCCAAAGAGCTTTGTGTTTCTCTCTCAGTTCTGGAAAGTACCTTACTGATTTCTGTGCTAAATCTGGCAATCACAGGGCAGTCACAGGGTTGTTGCTGTTGGGAATGTCACATTGAGAATGGAATTTAAACATCCATTGTCAATGGTGTGAGGCTTTTCCTGCACGATTTGAACCCTGCTGTACCTGATGTGGAAACAGGGAACTTCAGTCCGATGAAACGTCACCCATCCTTTTTCTCCGGAGATGCTGCCTGACCAGCTGAGTTACTCTAGCACTTTGTGTCTCTCTTTGGAATGTGCAGTTTTAGTTTATTGCTTAGGAAAAAAACTGCAGATGCTGGTTTAAATCGAAGGTAGACACAAAATGCTGGAGTAACTCAGCGGGTTAGGCAGCATCTCGGGAGAGAAGGAATGGGTGACATTTCGGGGCGAGGCCCTTCACAGACTGACAATAGACAATAGGTGCAGGAGTAGGCCATTCGGCCCTTCGAGCCAGCACCGCCATTCAATGTGATCATGGCTGATCATTCTCAATCAGTACCTCATTCCTGCATTCTCCCCATACCCCCTGACTCCGCTATCCTTGAGAGCTCTATCTAGCTCTCTCTTGAATGTATCCAGAGAATTGGCCTCCACTGCCTTGGAGGCAGTGAATTCCACAGATTTACAACTCTGACTGAAAAGATTTTTCCTCATCTCAGTTCTAAATGGCCTACCCCTTATTCTTAAACTGTGGGCCCTGGTTCTGGACTCCCCCAACATTGGGAACATGTTTCCTGCCTCTAACGTGTCCAACCCCTTAATAATCTTATATGTTTCGATAAGATCCCCTCTCATCCTTCTAAATTCCAGTGATGTCAGGGGGGAGGAGAGGGTGCTGCACCAATGCAGGAGAGGTTTGGGCCCAACAAGTCCACTTGGTCTAGTAGTTATTTATAACTCTAGAGAGGGCTGCGCATTGATTATACAGTGCAGTGAGTAATTGAACATGTATCCCCCTCAGTCTCTGACCCCTCCTCGGTGGGACATTAAGCTGTGGGCCTCGCTTCCCATTCCAGCATTGCAGCGCACATTCCCAGCTGCCGCACCGCTCTCTGAGCACCAGTCCCCCTCTGTTCCCTCGGTGACAGTAAAATATACAACGGCATTTGTTTAATAGGAACATGGGATTACCCCCCGGCCAATATCTGCCGTGGCGCACGGGTAGAGTTGCTGCCTCACAGCGCCAGAGACCCGGAATTGATCCTGACGACGGGTGCTGTCTGTACGGAGTTTGTATCTGTGACCGCGTGGGCTTTCTCCGGGTGCTCTGGTTTCCTCCTATACTCCAAAGACATGCAGGTTTTTGTAGGTTAATTGGCTTCTGTAAAATTGTCCCTCGTGTGTAGGATGGTGTGAGTGCTGGTCGGCGTGGACTAAGTGGGACTGTTTCTGCGTTGTATCGCTAAAGCTAAAACTAAAACCCATCTTTTTGTCCTGCTGCTGTTTGTGGGGTCTTGCTGTGCACAGACTGGCTCCTGGTCTAATCCCAGAGTGACTGTACTTTTACAGTTAGCCACTGACTGTAACGCAGCCTGTTTGGAAATAAAGAGCGGTCTTGACAGCTGAAATCTTGTGGCTTAACCATCAATTCTGGAGAAAGACTAAAATGCCATTAAAATACTGATGGTGCTGTATTAGATGTAGAAGAATTTCTGCTTAAATGTAGCCAAAAGACAACTCAAAACGTCGCCTATCCGTGTTCTCCAGAGATGTTGCCTGACCCGCTGTGTTACTCCAGCACTGTGTGTCTTTCTTTGGAAATGTTTAGTTCATTGTCTATTGTTGTCACGTGTACCACAGGACAAAAAACGACTGTACAAGATTACAATCAAGCCGTCCACAGTGTACAGATAACGGGTACAAACAGTTAGTGCAGGATAAAGTACGATAAAGTCGTTCAAAGGTCACACGGCCTACAAGGGACAATCTTTACAATTTACGGAGCCAATCAACCTTCATTCAGACCTGTACGTCTTTGGAGTGTCGGAGGAAACCGGAGAAATCCCACATGGACACAGGGTGAACGTGCAAACTCCGTACAGACAGCACCTGTAGTCAGGATTGAACCTGGGCCTCTGGCGCTGTGAGGTAGTGGGTTTACTGCTGCGCCACCGTGCCGCACCCTTTTGGGTCGTCCACCTTTGCAGTTTGCTCACATGTCTCTTAGATTTGGGATAAAACGCCTGACCAATTTGATATTAACGGTGTATAATTGACAGCCTGCAAAAGCTAATCTGTTACAGTTCCCCAGGCATGGTTAATTTTAGTACTGTATGATTCAATTTGCAGTTGAAAAAGTTAATACATCCAGAAATTTTTAATTATATTCTTGCCATTCTGGAGATACGTGGGGGGGGTGAGGAGGAGGGCAGGACTGGTGTGGAGGGCAGGAGTTGGGGGGAGTGGGTTGGAGGAGGAGGGCAGGAGTGGGGTGGGGGGCTGAGGGTGGGAGTGGGGAGATGAGGGGTTTGTGTTGTGAATGGTAGTGCACAGATCTTGGACTGGATTGCATAGTCAGAGGCTGCACGGTGACAGCTGGAGCATAACGTGTGGGAGCAGGAATGGGTCCAACTGCACACAGTCCACGGCATTCAGTGAGATCGTCGTTGATCTGAATGTTAACTTTCCACTTTGCTCCTCCACCTACATTCACCGGCACCCCGGAAAACACCAATGTGAATATGTTTCATGACTTGACGTCCAAGTGGGGTTACAGGCTGGTCATGACTGCAGGATATTACATATCGGTGTGTGCACTAATTTGGGGTGGCGCAGTGGTAGAGTTGCTGCCTTACAGCGCCAGGGACCCGGGTTCGATCCTAACTAGGGGTGCTGAATGTATGGAGTTTGCACGTTCTCCCTGTGACCGTGTGTGTGGGTTTGTTCCTGTTTTCCCCTACACCGAAGACGTGCGGGTTTGCAGGTTAATTGACTTCTGTAAATTGCCCCTAGTGTGTCGAGAGTGGGATAACATAGAACTAGTGTGAAGGGGTGATTGATGTTTGGCATGGAGTTGTTGGGCTGAAGGGCCTGTTCCTGCACGGTATCTGTAAAGTCTAAAGATATAATGGCCCCCCTCTCCCATGACACAAGTTTCTATCAACCAGTCGCATTTCCTAATTTCCTAACTTTTTGCCGTTTTGCTTTGTATCCCGGTTCTTGTTTTGTTTCATGAAGGAATAAGTGTATAGGGGTTTTGCACGTTTTCAGAGTGCCTGTTTTGTCCCCGCAGGTGATTGTCGAGAAGGCTCCGAAGGCCAGGATAGGGGACCTGGACAAGAAGAAGTATCTGGTGCCATCTGACCTGACAGGTAAGCGGTCAGCATGGGCAGGGTGGGCCGAATGGTTGCCTGCAGCTGTATGTGATGCCAGAGTTTGTTACTCCATCCACTAGTCCTGGGTCACAGCAGGGGTGTGGAGTCATGGGTGTCAGGGGTTATGGGAGGAAGGCAGGAGAATGGGGTTAGGAGGGAGAGATAGATCAGCCATGTTTGAATGGCGGAAAAGGCTTGGTGGGCCGACTGGCCTAATTCTACTCCTATCAGTTATGATCTGATGAACTGTTTCCCCTGGTCTGTTCACAAGGGGGAAATGCGGCCGGGAGCAGAGCTCCCATGCAGCAGAAGATGCCTGCTGCCCCACAGCAATCTGCAAATGCATCTCCCAAACGCTGTGGACAAACTGCCCATGTGTCGGGCATTCGTACGTAACTGGATGCCTGTACCAATGTCGGCTGCCTGTGATGTACCGTGATCGATGCGCACCTACACTGATCCATGCACAGTGTCTCGGGTTAGGATTATTGTCACGTGCACCAAGGTGCAGTGCAAAGCTCTGTTCTGCATGCTATCCCACAAATCAGGTGATCAGGCCACGCATCAATACAATCAACTCAAAATCAAGTGCAATAGGTAGAGCAAAAGAAAAGACGAGTGCAGAATGTAGTTCAGGTGAAATGTGTAGGAAGTAACTGCAGATGCTGGTTTAAACCGAAGGTAGACACAAAATGCTGGAGTAACTCAGCGGATCAGGCAGCATCACTGGAGAGAAGGAATGGGTGACATTTTGGATCGAGACCCTTCTTCAGACTGGATCTCAGACTTCACACTTCTTCAGAAGGGTCTCAACCTGAAACATCACTCATTCCTTCTCTCCAGAATGCTGCCTGATCCTGCTGAGTTTCCTCCATCATTTTGTGTCTCTGCAGAATATAGTTCTCAGCATTGTAGTGCATCAGTTCCATAGACAGAGTCCAATGTCTACAAATGAGGTATGGTTGAATTGGATCAGTGCCCCAGCTGTCATGGGTACCCGCTGCGTGGGTTTGCCAACTTCCTCATCCCCAAATACGGGACAAGGTGACGTCACTGCCCCGCGCCTCACATGACCTCACCCAGCCAGCGGCCACGTGCTCCCAATGGGAGCACATGGCCGCTGGCTGGGTGAGGTGGCGTGGGGCGGTGACGTGTCCCTTACAGTTGGCAACCCCAGCGATGCGCCACTGTGCCCCCGCTTGTGTTCTGTGTTGAGGGTGCTGTGTGTTTGGGGATGGGTCTGTGTTCTGTGTTGAGGGTGTTGTGTGTGTGGGGAAGGGTCTGTGTTGAGGGTGCTGTGTGTTTGGGGATGGGTCTGTGTTGAGGGTGCTGTGTGTTTGGGGATGGGTCTGTGTTGAGGGTGTTGTGTGTGGGGAAGGGTCTGTGTTGAGGGTATTGTGTGTGGGGAAGGGTCTGTGTTAAGGGTGCTGTGTGTTTGGGGATGGGTCTGTGTTGAGGGTGTTGTGTGTGAGGAAGGGTCTGTGTTGTGTGTTGAGGGTGCTGTGTGTGTGGGGAAGGGTCTGTTGAGGGTGCTGTGTGATGGGGGAAGGGTCTGTGTTGAGGGTGTTGTGAGTTTGGGGAAGGGGCTGTGCTGTAAGGGACCTCGTGGCCGTCCTCTCCCATTATGCTCTCCCCCCTCCCCGCAGTCGGACAGTTCTACTTCCTGATCCGCAAGCGCATCCACCTGAGGGCCGAGGACGCCCTCTTCTTCTTCGTGAACAACGTCATTCCACCCACCAGCGCCACCATGGGGCAGCTCTACCAGGTCAGTGGCAGCAGCAGCGGCACCCGTCACGTCACGTTGGCGCGGCGGGGCGGAGGGAGGGAGGGGGGTCTCGGGGATAGTGACGCTCCTCATCCCGCTTCACTGTGGCACACTCCCAGCCTAAGGCAGGGGTTTAGAAACATAGAAAATAGGTGCTGGAGGAGGCCATTTGGCCCTCCGATCCAGCACTGCCATTCATTGTGATCGTGGCTGATCATCCACAATCAGTAACCCATGCCTGCCTTCTCCCCATACCCCTTGATTCCACTAGCCCCTAGAGCTGTATCTAACTCTCAGGCCACACCCGGCCGAAGGCAGATATTTAGTTTGGTCCAGTTTAGTTTATGGGCACACACCCAGCCTAAGGCAGATATTTGGTTCAGTTTAGTTTAGGGGCACAGTCCCAGCCTAAGGCTGGGGTTTAGTTCAGTTTAGTTTAAGGGACATTTCGAGCCCAAGGCAGGGGTTTAGTTTAGGGGCACTCTACAACTGAAAGGCTGAGGTTTAGTTTAATTTAGAGGACACACTCTCAGCCTCAGGAAGAGATTTTGTTTAGTTAAGAGGGGGGGGGGGGGGGGCTCAAGATGTAAGTACTTTAATGTACTAAAGATGGTACATTAGGATTAGAGTTTTGTTTAATTTAGTTTAGGAGCACACTTCGAGCCTACAGCAGAAGTTTAGTTTAGTATAGGGGACACCAAGCCAAAGGCAGTGGTTTGGTTTAGTTTAAAGGGCATACTTTGAGCCTAAGGCAGAGATTTAGTTTAGGGTGGGACACCAAATCAAGGGGAACAGTTTAGTTTTGTGGGGTGACTTTGAGCCAAAGGCAGAGATAACGTTTTGGGGGAGGGGGGGGCATTGTGAACCTAAGGCAGAGGTTTAAACTACAGGTGCTTCCCGGCTTACGATGTCCTGACTTGCGATAGTTCGACTTTGCGATGGTGTAAACGGCAGCGACCTGTAGCGACAAATGTCCCGCCCCTTCCCCTGACATCAGTCTGAAGAAGGGTCTCGACCCGAAACGTCACCCATTCCTTCTCTCCCGAGATGCTGCCTGACCCGCTGAGTTACTCCAGCATTTTGTGTGGAGAGGATGTTTCCACTAGTGGGGGAGCCTAGGACCAGAGGGCCCAGCCTCAGAATAAAAGGACGTACCTTTTAGAAATAGATAAGGATGGATTTCTTTAGCCAGAGGGCGGTGAATCTGGAATGCATTGCCACAGACCTGTGTGGAGGCTAAGTCAATGAATATTTTTAAGGCAGAGATAGATAGATTCTTGATTAGTACTGGTGTCAGGGTTTATGGGGAGAAGGCATGAGAATGGGGTTGGGAGGGAGGGATATTCAAAATGATTGAATGACGGAGTAGACTTGATGAGCCGAATGGCCTAATTTGCTCCTATCACTTATGAACATGAATGACCCCTCTCTCTCTTATTTCTCCACCCTTTCAGGAACATCATGAAGAAGACTTCTTTCTGTACATCGCTTACAGTGACGAGAGCGTTTACGGGATGTAGCTGCCCCGCATCGCTGCCGGTCACTGTGGAAGCCAAGCGTTTCTCTGGCCCTGCACTTCCTGGTGTGTTCTTTAAGCGCTGACGTTCTGTGCATCTGTCGTACCCCTCTGGATGAACGGGAGCGGGTCTGTGGCGGGTGGGCAGTGTGAAAATAAGTCTGATCCACCTGTTTTGATTTGTCAAGTTCCTCAGCTTTGATGTAGTTATTTCTGCAGTTCTGCTTTTGGCTGTTTTTATTTTAATTTTTCCCTTTATTTTGGGTGGGGGGGGTGGCTGGGTTTTGGGCTGTTGGGGGGTGGGGGGGGGGGGGTTTCTTCCTTGATTATTGATTCGCCTTTTAAAATGTCAAAGTTGAACAGATGAATCTCTCGCCAGCTGTGCTCTATATCTCCCAAAGGACACACCCCATGTACCACGGAGACGATTAATAAAACATCAGTACATATCCTGTCCGCGTCCTTGCCTTATTTTTCACTCCGCTCTCCTGCTCCTGGTAAGTTATGGATCTTTAGACTTCAGAGATACAGCGCGGAAACGTGCCCTTCTGCCCACTGAGTCTGCGCCAACCTGCGATCACCCCGTACACTAACGCTATTGTACGCACACTAGGAACAATTTACAATTTTACAGAAGCCAATTAATCCACAAACCCGCACGTCTTTGGAGTGCGGGAGGAATCTGAAGCACCCGGTGGAAACCCACGCGGGTCACGGGAAGAACGTACGAACTCCGTACAGACAGCACCTGTAGTCGGGATGGAACCTGGGTCTCTGGCGCTGCAAGGCAGCAACTTTACCGCCGTGCCGCCCTACAGGGAGGCACCTCATGCCTGTGCTGGACATAATTTGGTGAGATGTCATAGAGTCACACAGCATGGACACAGGCCCTTCAGCCCAATTCCACCGTGCCGACCAAGGTGCATTGCTAAGTTGGAAAAAGGAACTGCAGATGCTGGTTTACCAAGGGAAGAATCACAATGCTGGAGTAACTTAGCGGGTTAGCCAGCATCTCCGGAGAAAATGGATATGTGATATTTTGGGTTATGACCCTTCTTCAGATACATCTAAGCTCGTCCAATTTGGCCCATATCTCATGTACCTGTCCGAGTGCCTTTTAAATATTGTTATAGTACCTGTTTAGACTACCTCCTCTGGCAGCTTGTTCCGTATACCCACTACCTTTTTCGGTGTGAAAAGGTTGCCCCTCAGGCTCTTGTTAAATCTTTCCCCTCTCACCTTAAACCTTTCACATGGAGGTTGGTGGGTATATGCGACGAGCTGCTGGAGGAGGTAGCTGAGGCAGGTACTACAGCAACATTTAAAATACACTTGGACAAGTACATGGATGGGAAATGTTCAGAGGGATAAGGGGGCCGATGGCAGGCAAATAGGACTAGCTTAGATGGGGCATCTTGGTCAGCATGGACGAGTTGGGCCGAAGGGCCTGTTGTATGACTCAACCAAGGGCAGCAATGTGGCGCAGCGGTAGAGTTGCTGCCTTACAGCACCAAAGACCCGGGTTCGATCCTGACTCTGGGTGTCCGTATGAAGTTTGTACGTTCTCCCTGCGACCGCGTGTGTTTCTGGCGCTGTAAGGCAGCAACTACCACTGCGCAACCATGCCGCCCCTTGTAACATTTGTCATTTCATCCCTGCCCTTTGTCCAACCATCTGCCCTGTCAAAAAACCTTCATCACTTGTCTATTAGATTGTGCTCTGCTTGCGACTGTGGATATCCAGACCATCCCACACATGGTGAATGACTGATCACTGAGGCTTTTCCCTGGTGGCAGAAAGGCCATCCACCCAGCAACTCAGTCTGAAGAAGGGTCTCGACCCGAAACGTCACCCATTCCTTCTCTCCCGAGATGCTGCCTGACCTGCTGAGTTACTCCAGCATTTTGTGAATAAATACCTTCGATTTGTACCAGCATCTGCAGTTATTTTCTTATACACCCAGCAACTGATGCTGCCCTGGCCTGGATGTCTACCCTTGACCTCCAACTTTAGCCTGTGCACGCCATATCAAGAAGAAGACTTGTACTAATGTATCACCTCCCGGGCTTGGTTCTATCCTTCCTCCCCCTCCCCAACCATCAGCCTGAAGAAGAGTCTCGATCCGAAAATTCGCCTGTCCATGTTCTCCAGGTGATGCTGCCTGACCTGCTGAATTACTCCAGCACTTTGTGTCTTTCTTTGTAGCCCAGGTTGACTGCCAATGCTGACCGGAAGATTGGAGCAAGAGGACCGGACCCCCAGGCAGTGAGCTGGCCCTTGCAATCAGTGTAGTGAGGACTCGAGAGAAGGAAGGACGTAGCCATAGTTGCAGATGTCCATCCACGTCAGTGAGAGAGAGAGGAGACAGGAAGAGAGGCTTCATGTTTGGAAGAGGTGTATTCCTTTCCAAGGTTGGTATCTGATGGAGGCTGGTTGGTGTGTGGCTGTGAGCCTAACAGGGAGGTGATGATTGTGTTTCACAAGTGATAGGAGCAGAATTGAGCCATTCGGCCCATCAAGTCTACACCACTATCATGACTGATCTATCTCTCCTAATCCTATTCTCCTGCCTTCTCCCCATAACCCCTGACACCCGCACTGATCAAGAATCTATCTATCTCTGCCTTAAAAATACCCATTGACTTGGCCTCTGCAGCCTTCTGTGGCAATTAATCCCACAGCTTCACCACCCTCTGACTAAAGGAATTCCTCCTCATCTCCTTCCTAAAGGAATGTCCTTTAATCCTGAGGCTGTGCCCTCTGGTCCAAGACTCTCCCATTAGTGACAATCCTCTCCACATCCACTCTATCCAGGCCTGCCATATTCCCAGGTCGGCACAGTGGCGCAGCGGGTAGAGCTGCTTACATACTTGAGACCCGGGTTCGACCCTGACTACGGTTGCTGTCTCTGTGGAGTTTGCACGTTCTCATTGTGACCGCGTGGGTTTTCTCCGGTTTCATCCCTCGCCCCAAAGATGCACAGGTTTGTAGGTTAATTGACTTTGGTAAAAATTATAAATTATCCTTAGTGTGTAGGATAGCGTTAGTGTATGGGGTGATCACCGATCGGTGCGGAACCGAAGGGCCTGTTTCTGCACTGTGTCTCAAGTATAAAATGATGTTTAAGTTTGTAGGTTAATTAGCTTCTGTAAATAGTCCCTAGTGTGTAGGATAGCGCTAGTATTCGGGTGATTGCTGGTCGGGCCAGACTTGGTGGGCCGAAGGGCCTGTTTCCACACTATGTTTAAAATAAACAGCGGGTCAGGCAGCACATCTCTGCAGAACATGGATAAGTGACGTTTCATGTCGGGACGCTTTTTCAGACTGAACATAGATAGGTGACATTTCGGGTCAGGACCCTTCAGGATTGTAGGAGCGATTGAGTGAAACGTGAAACGTTTTTTGTCCAAATGTCAGTTGAGTTGAGGGAGGGAGAGGGGGGCGGGGGATGCAATTTGATACAGATAGAGTCACAGAGCATGGAAACAGGTCCTTCGGCCCAACATGCCCTACTTGTCCCACCTGCGTTTGGCCCATATGCCTCTAAACCTTTCCTATCCATGTACCTCTCAATGTTCCTTAAATATTTTGATAGTATCTGCCTCACACCCTCTCCCCACAGCTAGAATAGTTCTTATATTAGCACACATGCTAACATATGTTCCCAATGTTGGGGGGAGTCCAGAACAAGGGGCCACTGTTTAAGAATAAGGGGTAGGCCATTTAGAACTGAGATGAGGAAAAACGTTTTCAGTCAGAGAGTTGTGAATCTGTGGAATTCTCTGCCTCAGAAGGCAGTGGGGGCCAATTCTCTGAATGCATTCAAGAGAGAGCTAGATAGAGCTCTTAAGGATAGCGGAGTCAGAGGGTATGGGGAGAAGGCAGGAACGGGGTACTGATTGAGAATGATCAGCCATGATCACATTGAATGGCGGTGCTGGCTCGAAGGGCCGAATGACCTCCTCCTGCACCTATGGTCTATTGCCTCAACTACCTCCTCCGGCAGCTAGTTCCAAATACCCACCACCCTTTGTGGTAAAAAAAATAAATTGCTCCTCCAGTTCCTATTAAATCTTCCCCCCCCCCCCCTTCACCTTAAACCTCTGTCCCATCGTTCACGATTCCACTACATTGGGTAAAATACTTTGTGCACTCACCCTGTCTATTCCTCCCATGGTTTTGTACACCTCAATAAGATCACCCGCTCATCCTCCTGAGCTCCTAGGAATAAAGTCCTAACCCACACACCCTCTCCCCACAGCTAGAATAGCTCAATGGTTCTTATATTGGCACACATGCTAAAAGCACAGTGAAATTCCTTTCTTGCAACCAGTCCAGTAGAGTATTGCCATATCTGAGCAAAGTGTGCAGAAATAGCCCATTGAGCTCGCGTGCAAGAGGCGCCAGGTTTTGGCGCTACAGGTGCTCCTCAGCTTCCGATGGGGTTCCGTTCCGAGAAACCCGTCGGAAGCCGAAGGTATTGTAAGTCGAAATGCATTGAAAATGCGTGACCACGTGGCCGGAAGCGAGCGGTGGCTCGCTGCCGTTTGCACCATCGCAAAGTCGAACCATCGTATCCTGGGGAGTACATGTACTTTCAAAGTCCAGTCCGCGCTCCAGTTTTCATGAGGGTTCCAGGCGATCTCCAGGCCGCTGAGGGGGCCTCTAGTCATCGCCCTCCTTGGATGTGTGGTTCGCCCAGCGAACCCATGTCCATCTCTTCGCCCGTCCACCTTTGTGCCCCAGGGGGTCGGGTGAGAGCCTCACGCAGCCGAGCTGGAGGGTGCGGTAGACCAGAGCCCGGTTTCCCTCTACTCATCGCATCCGTTGTCGCCCCTGGTCTCTGTGGTCCTTCGGGGGACAAGCAGGGGCCGGGCTCTGCGGGCTCCCCCCTTCCAGGCCTGGATGAGCACGCAACCAAAGCTTTTCACTGTGGACACAAAATGTAACTCAGCGGGGCAGGCAGGCAGGCAGCATCTCTGGAGAGAAGGTATGGGTGACGTTTCGGGCTGAGACCCTTAGTCTGAAAAAAGGTCTCGACCCGAAAAGTCACCCGTTCCTTCCCTCCAGAGATGCTGCCTGACCCGCTGAGTTACTCCAGCATTTTGGAGTCCATCTACGATTTAACCCAGCATCTGCAGTTCCTTCCTACAAAGCTTTTCACTGTACCTTGGTATACACCGTGACAATAAACTAAACTGAGGCCGCCACCCATTGGAGCTTCTGCTGCGCTTGATAAGACGGTGGACGTTGGAGCCGGAAGCCCTCGAGTCTGCTCCATTCTTGGGCCAGCACGCATGGGATGGGCAGAATGGCCAGCACTGTGACTGTTGCTGTACAAGGATGGCCCTCGTTGGCGCAGTGTGGCTGAGCTGAAGGTGACGTGGGTGTCTGCCTCGCCGGCACTGCAAGGGGGCCACACGGCCCTCCCAGTCTGACCAGTCCAGGATCCAGAGTTCGCTCGTTCTTTCGAAACCTCTCAGGACGTCAAATCGGGTGAGTCCCGATTAACCAGCGAGTAGGGGTCCATAAGATGAGCCCAGCAAGTCGTGGCTCTGGGGCGGCACAACGGTAGAGTTGCTGCCTCAATGCGCCAGAGACCCGGGTTCCATCCTGACCACAGGTGCTTGCCTGTACAGAGTTTGCGTTGTCTCCCGTGACCTGCATGGGTTTTATCCGGTTTCCTTCCACACCAAAGACGTACAGGTTTGTAGGTTAATTGGCTTTGGTAAGAACTGTAAAATGTCCTTAGTGTGTGGGGTAATGCTAGTGTACGGGGTGATATATATGTGTGTCTGCGTATGTACAGACAAACACACACACACACGGACAAACACACACACAAACACACAGAACTGGCCCTGACATCAGTCTGAAGAAGGGTCTCGGCCCGAAACGTCACCCATTCCTTCTCTCCTGAGATGCTGCTGACCTGCTGAGTTACTCCAGCATTTTGTGTGCGCACGCACACACAGGCAGAGAGACGCACACACAGGCAGAGACACACACACGGGCAGAGACACACACACACACACGGGCAGAGAGAGACACACACACATAGAGGCAGAGAGATACACACACACACACACAGGCAGAGACACACACACACACACGGGCAGAGAGAGACATACACACACACACAGGCAGAGAGAGACACACACACACACACACGGGCAGAGACACAGACACACCCGCACAGAGACAGACAAACACGTACTGTGATATTTGGTGGACTGTGTGGGGTGGGGAGGACCCGTTGCTCCTCCCGTGCAGCAGGTGGCGCTGCACAGGACAAAGGGAGATGTTTTGTACATAGTTATCTTGGCTCTACACAGTCAGATTGTGTAGTTGCAGCCATTTTAGTTGTCTTGCTGCCAGCATTGAGTTAATGTAATAAAGACTTCTGTTGTACCTTGAAGACTTGCAAAGTTTCATACAGACATAGAACAAGAACACGAAACATACACACACAGACTGGCGCACACACACAGAGACAGACATAGATAGGCTCACACACACTCTCACACACACATATATCTGCAGGTCTATGTAGTTCAGAGCTTTTTTTGGAGGTTGTAAGGTTTAATAGCCTGATGATTAGCTAGAAGGTGCAGCTGAACCTGGATGTTACATTGTCAGGCTGCTGTACCTTCTTCCGATGGCTGGAGTGAAATGGAGCGTGGCCGGGGTGGTGTGGTTCTCTGGTGATGCTGGCTGCCTTTTTGAGGCAGCGACCTCCTGTAGATCCCTTCGATGGTGGGGGAGGTCAGTACCGTGAAGGACCGGGCAGTGTTCAGCACTTCTCATGTATGCGTGCATGCGTAGTCGTTTCGTTGACTGGCTAGCACGAAACAACAATAATAAACCTAAATGTTCTTGGCCATCGGCTCTGAACGTCAAGGGTTGTTTTTGTGGTGTCCTTGGCCTTTGTCCCCAGTGACGAGGGGCAGTTTGTCAACTCCAGTGGATGAGGCAGCTCACAGGGTTATCTAAGCCACATGTACGGTATTCGATGGCATTTGTTTGTTAAAGTCAGTCTCCCCGCAAGAACTCTATCGCCATTTAAGGTTTTTTTAACCAAAAATATTTAAAATCAACAATACAAACGTACAAACAAACCCCACCACCATAACACAAAATAAAACAAATATTCTTCAATATTTCTGACTATTTCCCCATCTTTATTGAGGATGTATTCCACCCCCCGCGGTGCCCAACGGTCCCGGAAATCTCACAAGGGTGCCCGCGGACAGCGCATAGTCCCACTGTAAAAATGCCCATTGACTTGGCAGTGAATTCCAAAGATTCACCACCCTTGACTAAAGAAATTTCCTCCCTGTCTCCTTTCGAAAGTTTGCATCCTTTTATTCTGAGGCTGCGTCCTCTAGTCCTAGACTCTCCCACTGGTGGAAAACATCCTCTCCACGTCCACACCATCCAAGCCTTTCACTATTCGGTAGGTTTTAAAGAGGTCCCCCCCCTCATTCTTCTAAACTCCAGCGAGTGCGGGCCCAGTGCCGACAAACCCTCATCGTACGTTAACCCACTCGTTCCTGGGATCGTTCTCGTAAACCTCCTCTGGGTTCGGGTCTTGGGTGCGGCAGGGTAAGGTGGCTTGGGGGGAGAGGTCGGACATCGTGTCAGAGGCCCTTTGGCCCATCGTTATCGTCCTGTCCCACAGAGACATGCCCCCTCCCCGGGGTCACGACCCATTCTGTTGCCCGTGGAACCAATCCCAGCGGCCGCAACAATGGGGCATTATGAGCTCACCGCCGCCTCTCGGCCAATGAGGGGAGGCTGTGGGTCTGGCGAGGTCAGTCAGCATCCGTGGGAGAGGAGGTGACAGGTGCTAGCACAAGGTAACCCCTCCGCCCCCACTGCCTCCATCCCCACTCCCTCCATCTCCCCTCCGCCCAACTCCCCCTCCGCCCCACTCCCCTCTGCCCCACTCCCTCCCCCCCCCACACCCTCCATCCCCACTCCCTCCACCCTACTACCTCCATCTCCCCTCCCCCAATCCCTCCATCTCCCCTCCGTCCCCACTCCCTCCGTCTCCACTCCCTCCGTTCCACTCCCTCCGTCCCCACTCCCTCCGTCCCACTCCCTCCCTCCCCACTCCCTCCGCCCCCACTCCCTCCGCCCCCACTCCCTCCGCCCCCACTCCCTCCGTCCCCACTCCCTCCGTCCCCACTCCCTCCGTCCCCACTCCCTCCCTCCCCACTCCCTCCATCCCACTCCCTCCCTCCCCACTCCTCCATCCCACTCCCTCCGTCCCACTCCCTCCCTCTCCACTCCCTCCGTCCCACTCCCTCCATCTCCCCACTCCCTCCATGTCCCCACTCCCTCCATCTCCCCACTCCCTCCGTCCCCACTGCGTACATCTCCCCTCCGCCCCACTCCCTCTGTCCCCACTCCCTCTGTCCCCACTCCCTCCGCCCTACTACCTCCATCTCCCCTCCTTCCATCTCCCCTCCGTCCCCACTCCCTCCGCCCTACTACCTCCATCTCCCCTCCTTCCATCTCCCCTCCGTCCCCACTCCCTCTGTCCCCCCACTCCCTCTGTCCCCTCTCCCCTCCATCCCCACTCC
>NC_135986.1:1572741-1603094 GCF_053455715.1 Rhinoraja longicauda
GGAGTTGGGTGGAGGAGGATGAGGTGAGGGAAGGGGGTAGGAAAGAAGGGGGGAGGTTTAGGGAAAAAGAATGGAGAGGTGAGGGAGAGAAAGGTGGAGGGGGAAGAGAAATGGGGGGGATAAATGAGTTCGGAGTTTTTGATGAGATGTTTTGATACAAATCTCTGCGTGTCTCTGCTGTTTCTGAGCCATGTTGTGTAACCAGTGTTTGTCTCCCCTCTCTCTCTCCCTCCCCATCCTCTCTCTCTCTCTGCCCCCAGGTCTGTGTGTGTTAATCGGTGCCTCCTGGTTTGGTAATCAGATTGTTCGTGACTTCTACAACCCGCTGATTCCAGTCAATACAAAGTAATTTGCTGTGTGGGTTACGAGGGAGGAGGGAGGGAGGGAGGGATCGCCCAGCGGTGGAATTTATTCCGATCTCCTGGGAAACCGGTCTGTGTGGTGTTGGGTGTGTGTGTGTGTGTGTGTGTGTTGTGCAACAAAACCCCTGGAGTGGGGACTGTGTTCGTGTGTGTGTGTGAGAGAGAGAGAGAGAGAGAGCTGCAGGTTGGTGGGGGAAAGAGCAGTGACGCAGCAGGTAGTGTTGCTGCCTTGCAGCTCCAGAGACCCTCCCCGTCACAGGGTTCGATCCCCACTACGGGTGCTGTCTGTACGGGGTTCTCCCCGTGACCTGCGTGGGTTTTCTCCGGGCACTCCGGTTTCCCTCCCACACTCCAAAGACGTGCGGGTTTGTTGGTCGATCGTCCCCTCGTGTGCAGTGGGATAACTAAATGGTCGGCGTGGACTCGATGGCCGAAGGGCCCGTTGCCTCTTAAGCTAAGATGCTGCCTGACCCTTTACTTTTAACTGCTTTTAAGGCAGAGATAGATTCTCGATTAGTGTCGGGGTTTATGTGGGGAGAAGGCAGGAGAATGGGTTGGGAGGGAGAGATAGATCAGCCATGATTGAATGGCGGAGTAGACTTGATGGCTGAATGGGCCAATTCTGCTCCTATCCCTTATGAACAATAACATTAATTTCGACATCAGTTTGCTTTGGAGATACAGCGTGGAAACAGGCCCCCTGGGTGGGGAAAGCAGGGAAGAGGAGTGGGGGGGCAAGGTGACGTCACCGCCACATGACCTCGCCCAGCCAGCGGCCACGTGCGCCCGCTCCACCAATGGCGGCTGCCCGGGCCGGGAGGCGGGTTGCTATGCAACCTCCGTTAGGTGGCGCCCGGTACTACACTGTCTGGGCCTACAGTGCCTCTGGGCCTACACTGTACGGACCTAAAGCGTTCTGGCCTACACTGTCCAGACCAACAGTGTCCGGGCCTTCAGCGCACCCCGGACTAATACAGGACAAGGGAGGTCCCGTACAGGACAAACCAATATAGCCCAAAATACGGGATTGTCCCGGCTAATACGGGACAGTTGGCAATCCTAGTTGGAAGGGGCTTTGGATCGATGGAATTATCTTTGACCCTCTCTGGTTTGGTTTTTTTCTCTCCCCCCCCTCCCCTCCTCCAGGTACGAGTTTGGATCCGCCATCTTTGTCAACTGGGCCGGCGCGGCCTTGGTGCTGATCGGGGGCGGGATGCTGAGTTGCTCTTGCCCCAAGAAGGGTGGCGGTTACCCAGCTTCATACCCCAAGTCCAAGGCCCGCTCCAGGCCGCCCGCCAGCGCCACAAGCACCAACAAGGAGTTTGTGTGAGCCGGGCCTACAGGCTGGGGCGGCTCGACGGAGCCTAACTCCCAGCGGCCACCGCCCAGGGGGAAAATCTCCATGAACTGTTCACTGAAGGATCGCCGCTCAGGCAAAAACTTGTGCAGTGGAAAAAAGAACTCGCTCGAGTGAACTTTGTACATTTTGTGCTTTTTGAGTTGTTATTTTAACAGTTTAACCTGGATTTTTTTTTGTTTAGTTTGATTTGAGGCTTTTTTTAAACGGGGGAGGGAAAGCGGGGTTACGTTCAACTATTTTTGTGTGCATGTTACAGCGCTGGACAAAATCAAGTTACTGGAAATAAAGAAAGTGTCCTGAGTATTTCAGAAGGTCTTGTGTTTGCGGGGAAGGGCGGGGGGGGGGGGGGGGGGAAAGGGCTAGGATTTTGGTGCTTTGAGTTGAGAGGCTGAGCTTTTGGAAGAATGGTCGACTGGGCATGTAGTCACTGGAATTTAGAAGGATGAGAGGGGATCTTATGGAAACATGTAAAATTCTTGAGGGATTGGACTGGCTAGATGCAGGAAAAATGTTCCCAATGTTGGGGGGGGGGGGGAAGAGTCCAGAACCAGGGGCCACACACAGTTTAAGAACAAGGGGTCGGCCGTTTAGAACTGAGATGAGGGGAAAAACCTTTTCACCCAGAGAGTTGTGAATCTGTGGAATTCTCTGCCACAGAAGGCAGCGGAGGCCGATTCACTGGATGTTTTCAAGAGAGAGTTGGATTCAGCTCTTGGGGCTAAGGAATCAAGGGATGGGGGGGGAGAAAGCAGGAACGGGGTACTGATTCTGGATTGTCATTAAATGGTGGTGCTGGCTCGAAGGGCCTACTCCTGCACTTATTTTCTATGTTTTGAATTGATGGAACTATCTTTAAGAGACGTCTAATTTGGTGGGAGGGAGGGGGGGGGGTCTTTAAATTGGCAGGTGGTTAGGAGATTAGGAACTGTCTTGGCCATCAGGTGATACAATAATTAAATTGGGGGGAAAATAGAGGTGCAGAGAAGATTTTACAAGGATTTAGCCGGGACTTGAGGGCCTCGAGCTACAGGGAGAGGTCGGGCAGGCTAGGACTTTATTCCTTGGAGTGCAGGAGGATGAGGGGTAATCTTCAGTTTAGTTTATTGTCACGAGCACAGAAGTACAGTGAAAACCTTTGGTGTTGCGTGCTATCTAGTCAGTGGAAAGACAACACACGATTACAATCGAGCCGTTTACAGTGTGTACATGCACGATAAGGGAATAACGTTCAGTGCCAGGTAAAGCCAGCAAAGTCCTTCTAGAAGTGTACAAGATCATGAGGTGAATGCACAGACATTTTATGAAGAGTTGGGGAATCGAGAGCCGGAGGGCAAAGGTTTAAGGAGAAAGATTTACAGTAATAAGAAGCTGAGGGTCAGTGTTTTCCACACACAGGATAGTGGGGATATGGAACGAGCTGCCACAGGAGGTTAGTCCGAAATGTCGCCCATTCTTTTCCCCCACAGGTCCCGACTACGGGCGCCGTCTGTACGGAGTTTGTACGTTCTCCCCGTGACCTGCGTGGGTTTTCTCCCAGATCTTCGGTTTTCCCCCCCACGCTCCAAAGACGTGCAGTTTGTAGGTTAATTGGCTTGGTGTAAATGTAAAAATTGTCCCTAGTGGGTGTGGGATAGTGTTAGTGTGCGGGGATCGCTGGTCGGCGCGACCCGGTGGGCCGAAAGTGCCTGTTTCCGCGCTGTGTATCCAAACTAAACGAAACTTAAAAAAAAAAAAAGATGCTGCCTGACCCCCTGAGTTTGTGTCCAGCACTTTGTGTGTCCAGTGCTGCAGGAGGTAGTTGAGGCAGGGCTAGACAATTAGACAGAGATGGCCGGGTTTGGAGGGGGATGGGCCAAACGCAGGCAAGTGGGACTAGTGTAGAAGGGGCATGCTGGCCGGCGTGGATGAAATGGGCCTGTGGTGGAGGGGCCTCCCACGCATGTAGGTTCCGTGTAGACCCCACACGCTAAGCTTCTCTGTGTAGTTCCTCCCAAGTGTATGTGGCCTGCTCCACAAGGGCGCGGGCCTTCGGTGCGCCCGTGCGTGCCTTCCGTGTAAACCCTCGCACACGCGTGTTGAGCCTCCCGTGTACGCGGTGGCCCTTTCCTCCCACCTACACGTGTGCGTGTAAAAAAAAAACTCCCACGCATGTAGCCTTTCTGTGTAATTCCTCCCCCACACACACACACACACACACACGTGGGCCTTCTGACACATGTGTGGAGTGTAATTCCTCCCCCACACACACACACACACACGCGTGGGCCTTCTGACACACACGTGTGGACCCGTGTAACCTCTCGCCTCCAGAACGGGTTTAACTCTGATTTGTGATCGGGGCAGGAGGTGGGGGGAGTTAGTGGGGGGGGGGGGGGGTGTTCCATTTCTCCAACCTCCCAAGATGTCCCAGTGCAGGAGACACTAGGCCTCGCATTAACCTTAGGGTAGCCAACTTCCTCGCTCCCAAATCCGGGACAAGGTGACGTCACCGCCCCGCGTGACCGCGCACAGCCAGCGCCACGTGCTCCCGCTCCACCAATGGTGATGTGACCCTTTGTCCCGTATTAGGGACCGAGGAAGTTGGCAACCCTACTAATACGGGTCAAACGTGGTCCCATACAGGACAAACCAATTTAGCCCAAAATACGGGACAGTTGGCAACCCTTAAACTTTCAGCTCGTTAATATTCCACTCCTTTCTGCAGTCGTAAGAATTATTATTTGCCTTTTTTTTTTAATTAAAAAAAAATGATGGCCTGTACATTTTTCCTTTGTCATAAATAAAGCACATAATCTTGTCAGCTATTGTGAAGTGTTGTGTTCTCTCCCAAGAACTCTCACCAACTTCTACAGATTTGCCGTGGAAAACATTTTACCGGGACCAATCACAGCACGGTTTGGGAACGGCTCTGTCAGAGAGTTGTGGACGCAGCCCAGACTGTCTCTCTCTCACGCGTGCACACACACACACACACACGTCGCCTCCATCTACACCTCACGCTGCCTCGGCAAGGCCAGCAGCATAATCAAGGACCAGTCTCCCATCGGGCAAGAGGTATAGAAGTTCGGCTTGTACTCGCTGGAATTTATAAGATTGAGGGGGGATCTTATAGAAACGTACAAAATTCTTAAGGGGTTGGACAGGCTAGACGCGGGAAGATTGTTCCCGATGTTGGGGAAGTCCAGAACAAGGGGTCACAGTTTAAGGATAAGGGGGAAGTCTTTTAGGACCGAGATGAGAAAGTTTTTTTTCACACAGAGAGTGGTGAATCTGTGGAATTCTCTGCCACAGAAGGTAGTTGAGGCAGTTCATTGGCTATATTTAAGAGGGAGTTAGATGTGGCCTTGTGGCTAAAGGGATCAGGGGGTATGGAGAGAAGGCAGGTACGGGATACTGAGTTGGATGATCAGCCGTGATCATATTGAATGGTGGTGCAGGCTCGAATGGCCTACTCCTGCACCTATTTTCTATGTTTCTATGTATGTGTGAAAACGCACACCTCCAGATTCAGGGGCAGTTTCTTCCCGGCTGTTATCAGGCAATTGAACTGTCCTACCACAACCAGATGCACACAAACACATGACACACACACACACACCATACTTGCACACACAAACCACACACACGTACAAGCAATGCATAGAAAACACTGGTGGACACACACACAATGCTGGAGTAACTCAGTAGGTCATGCAGCATCTCGGGAGAGAATGAATGGGTGACGTTTCGGGACCAGACCAAGGGGTCTCGACCTGAAACGTCGCCCATTCCTTCTCTCCCGAGATGCTGCATGACCGCTGAGTTACTCCAGCATTGTGTGTGTGTGTCTACCTTCGATTTTAACCAGTATCTACAATTTTGTTCCTACATCATGGGATGGCGGGACTGTCATACGAGGAAAGATTGAAAAGACTGGGCTTGTATTCACTGGAGTTTAGAAGGATGAGAGGGGATCTTATAGAAACGTAGAAAATTATAAAAAGGACTGGACACGCTAGATGGAGGAAAAATGTTCCCAATATTGGTGGAGTCCAGAACCAGGGGCCACACACACAGTCTAAGAATAAGGGGGAGGCCATTTAAAACTGAGGTGAGAAGGAACTTTTTCACCCAGAGAGTTGTGAATTTGTGGGATTCTCTGCCACAGAGGGCAGTGGAGGCCAATTCACTGGATGAATTTAATAGAGTGTTAGGTAGAGCTCTAGGGGCTAGCGGAATCAAGGGATATGGGGAAAGGCAGGCACGGGTTACTGATTGTGGACGATCAGCCATGATCACAATGAATGGCGGTGCTGGCTCAAAGGGCTGAATGGCCTCCTGCACCTATTTTTTTATGTTTCTATTAAAAACGCTCACACGTACACACACAGAAACCAGGCACACACGAGCAACTCTTAAAAACACACACACACTCACACACGCACACCCCTCCAAACCCAACACCACCCCATCAGACTGATTGGGACGTACAACGAGATCTGGGTGTCCTAGTGCATCAGTCACTGAAAGGAAGCATACAAGTACAGCAGGCAGTGAAGAAACCAATGGAATGTTGGTCTTCATAACAAGAGGAGTTGAGTCTAGGAGCAAAGAGGTCCTTCTGCAGTTGTACAGGGCCCTAGTGAGACCGCACCTGGAGTATTGTGTGCAGTTTTGGTCTCAAATTTGAGGAAGGATATTCTTGCTATTGAGGGCGTGCAGCGTAGGTTACTAGGTTAATTCCCGGAATGGCGGGACCATCATATGTTGAAAGACTGGAGCGACTAGGCTTGTATACACTGGAATTTAGAAGGATGAGAGGGGATCTTATCGAAACGTATAAGATTATTAAGGGGTTGGACACGTTAGAGGCAGGAAACATGTTCCCAATGTTGGGGGAGTCCAGAACCAGGGGCCACAGTTTAAGAATAAGGGGTAGGCCATTTAGAACGGTGATGAGGAAAAGCTTTTTCAGACACCAGGACAGTTGTAAATCTGTGGAATTCTCTGCTCAGAAGGCAGTGGAGGCCAATTCTCTGAATGCATTCAAGAGAGAGCTGGATAGAGCTCTTAAGGATAGCGGAGTCAGAGGGTATGGGGAGAGGCAGGAACGGGGTACTGATTGTGGATGATCAGCCATGATCACATTGAATGGCGGTGCGTACATGCTCGAAGGGCCAAATGGCCGCCTCCTGCACCTATTGTCCACTGATTGTTTCCCTTTCCCACACTCCAGTTACATTTATAAGTCTCTGACTAAGGGAGACTAAAAGCACCTGTACAAGTGCCCATCCCAAACGTTTAATTAACTAGCTATTAGTCCACAATGCAAGTCTGCGATATCTCATATTACACAAATGACGGAGTAACTCAGCCGGTCGGGCAACATCTCTTGAGAACACGCCCTAGGGCGCTCGTCTGTGCGGAGTTTGAACGTTCTCCCCGTGACCTGCGTGGGTTTTCTCCGGGTGCTCCGGTTTCCTCCACACTCCCAAAAAGACGCGCGGGTTTGTAGATTAATTGGCTTCTAAAAAATTGTCCTGAGTGTGTAGGAAAATAACTACAGATGCTGGTACAAATCGAAGGTAGACTCAAAATGCTGGAGTTACTCAGCGGGACAGCAGCATCTTGGGAGAGAAGGAATGGGTGACGTTTCGGGTCGAGACCCTTCTTCAGACTGATGTGTAGAGCCGCTGGTCGGCGCGGACTCGGTGGGCCAAAGGGCCAGTTTCCGCGCTGCATCTCGATAAACTAAACCAACAGCACCCCACCCCAATTGAGTTTGTTGTCACGTGTACCGAGTACAGTGAAAAGCCTTTGTTGCGTGCGATCCAGTCAGCAGAAAGACAACACATGATTACAATCGAGCCATTTACAGCGTACAGATACATGAGCACCCGGAGAAAACCCACGCGGGTAACGGGGAGAACGTGCAAACTCCGTAAAGACAGCACCCGTGGTCGGGATCGAACCCGGGTCTCCGGCGCCGTCAGGCAGCAGCTCTACCCGCTGCCCCACCGTGCCAAGGGCAGTGCGTGAAAACCTGGCGTCACCCAAGTTCAAGGTTGTATCTGAAAGGTGACAGTCACACAGGGTGGTGGTGAACTGGTGTGAGAGAGAGGGAGAGAAAGAAAGACAGGGGTAGAGAGAGTCAGAGAGGTGTTAGAGAGAGAGAGAGAGAAAAAGAGGGGTAGAGAGTCAGAGAGGTGTAGAGAGAGAGAGAGAGAGAGAGACAGGGATTGTGAGAGAGAGAAATAAGGGTAGAGAGAGAGAGAGTGACAGGGATTGTGAGAGAGAGAGAAATAAGAGAGAGAGAGAGAGGGTAACGAGAGAGAGTGAGACTGGGATTGTGAGAGAGACAGAGAGTGAAATAAGGGTAGAGAGAGCGAGGGGGTAAAGAGAGAGAGTGAGGGGTAGAGAGAAAGAGATAGTAAAGAGAGGTGGAGAAAGAGTGAGGGAAAGAGAAAGAGAGAGGTGTAGAGAGGGAGAGGTGGAGAGAGGGAGACGGAGAGAGAGAGAGTCAGGTGTGGAGAGGGGGAGGTGGTGGTGAGCTGGAGAGATGAACAAACAAAGGTGGAGATCTCCATGTCCTGGATCGCTGGCGCCAGGGAGGCCTGTCCTGAAACCTGTTCTGCTGCATTCCTGTGGCGCCGGGCCAATCCCTGCCCGCCCAGAGCCTCCAGCTCTCCCCTAGAACCTCTCCCCAAACACAACCAGCAGCCCAACACAAATTGGAGGAACAGCACCTCATAGTCCACTTGGGCTGCTGACATACCCCAGCTGTACACTGTCTTCTCTAACTTCAAGTAGCCCTTGCCTTCCATCTCCCTCTCTCTCTCCATCCCTCCCCCTTCCCAGTTCTCCCACATGTCTGTCCCTCTGATTGAATTTTGTTTCCTGCCTGACCTGCTGAGTTACTCCAGCATTTTGTCAATTAGACAATAGGTGCAGGAGGAGGCCATTCTGCCCTTCGAGCCAGCACCGCCATTCAATGTGATCATGGCTGATCATTCTCAATCAGTACCCCGTTCCTGCCTTCTCCCCATACCCCCTGACTCCGCTATCCTTAAGAGCTCTATCCAGCTCTCTCTTGAATGTATTCAGATAATTGGCCTCCACTGCCTTCTGAGGCAGAGAATTCCACAGATTCACAACTCTCTGACTGAAAAAGTTTTTCCTCATCTCTGTTCTAAATGGCCTCCCCCTTATTCTTAAACTGTGGCCCCTGGTTCTGGACTCCCCCAACATTGGGAACTTGTTTCCTGCCTCTAATGTGTCCAACCCCTTAATAATCTTATACGTTTCGATTAGATCCCCTCTCATCCTTCTAAATTCCAGTGTATACAAGCCTAGTCGATCCAGTCTTTCAACATATGACAGTCCCGCCATTCCGGGAATTAACCTAGTAAACCTACACTGCACGCAATTCTAGCTAACAATGGTCTGTTCAACATTTTCCTTTTAGCAGCATCTCCTTTGATGTCTCGTTTTCACACCCGACCCTTCCTTATCTCTGCCTCTTCCCTGACCCAGACTGAAGAAGGGGCTCGGCCCATTCCTCCTCCCCAGAGATGCTGCCTGACCCGCTGAGTTACTCCAGCATTTTGTGTGTGTGTGTCTCTCTCCCCCTCCATGAAACCTCTCCCAAGACCGCAGCGAATTGTGGATGCAGCCCAGCCCGTCAGACAAACCAACCTCCCTTCCATCGCCCCCATCTACACCTCACGCTGCCTCGGCAAGGCCAGCAGCAACATCAAGGACCAGTCTCACCCCGGCTCACTCCCTCTTCTCCCCTCGGGCAAGAGGTACAGAAGTGTGAAAACGCACACCTCCAGATTCTGGACAGTTTCTTCCCGGCTGTTATCAGGCAACTGAACCATCCTATCACAACCAGAGAGCAGTCCTGAACTACTATCTACCTCATTGGTGACCCTCGGACTATCCTTGATCGGACTTTGCTGGCTTTACCTTGCACTGAACGTTATTCCCTTATCGCGTACCTGTACACTGTAAATGGCTCGATTGTAATCGTGCGTTGTCTTTCCGCTGACTGGTTAGCACGCAACAAAAGCTTTTCACTGTACCTCGGTACACGTGACAATAAACTAAACCTCTCCCCACCGACTCTCCCCCCCCCACCCATGTCTGTGTGTGTGTCTACGAATGTGTGTCTATGTATGTGAATGTGTGCATGTGTATATGTGTGTGTGTGTATATGCATATGTACGCGTGTGTGTGCATGTGTGTATGTATGGAAAGAAAACTGCAGACGCTGGTTTAAATCGAAGAGAGACGCAAAAAGCTGGAGTAACTCAGCGGGTCAGGCAGCATCTCTGGAGAAAGAATGGGTGATGTTTTGGTCGAGACAATAGACAATAGGTGCAGGAGGAGGCCATTCGGCCCTTCGAGCCAGCACCACCATTCAATGTGATCATGGCTGATCATTCTCAATCAGTACCCCGTTACTGCCTTCTCCCCTTACCCCCTGACTCCGCTATCCTTAAGAGCTCTATCCAGCTCTCTCTTGAATGCATTCAGAGAATTGGCCTCCACTGCCTTCTGAGGCACAGAATTCCACAGATTCACAACTCTCTGACTGAAAAAGCTTTTCCTCATCTCAGTTCTAAATGGCCTACCCCTTATTCTTAAACTGTGGCCCCTTGTTCTGGACTCCCCAACATTGGGAACATGCTTCCTGCCTCTAACGTGTCCAACCCCTTAATAATCTTATACCTTTCGATAAGATCTCCTCTCATCCTTCTAAATTCCAGTGTATACAAGCCTAGTCGCTCCAGTCTTTTCCCAGAAGACTAGTCAAGCATGATTTCCCCTTCGTAAACCCATGCTGACTCGGAACAATCCTGTTACTACTATCCAAATGCTCCGCAATTTCGTCTTTTATAATTGACTCCAGCAACTTCCCCACCACTGATGTCAGACCTTTCTTCAGAAATGTGTGTGTGTGTATGCATGTGTATGTATATGTTTATATGCATGTGTATATGTGTGTACATGTGTGTATGCATGTGTATGTATATGTTTATATGCATGTGTATATGTGTGTACATGTGTATGCATGTGTATGTATATGTTTATATGCATGTGTATATGTGTGTACATGTGTGTATGCATGTGTATATGTTTGTATGCATGTGTATATGTGCGGATGTATGTGCGCGCGCGCGTGTATGCGTGTGTATGCGCATGTGCGTGCGTGAACAGAAATAAGATATCCTCTATGAAAATCCGTCTCTTTATTGAGTTGCCGCCACGACTGTGGGGGGGGGGGGGGGGGGGTGGGTTGACCATTGGCCGTGCGGGGAGGGGGTGGGTGGCTGCTGGGGGACATTGTCAGACGATCCCCGCTCTCTGCGTTCCCCAGAGATGCTGCCTGAGCTGCCCAGTCACTCCGGCACTTTGTGCTTGGTCTTCCCAAGGTTGTGCAAAATGCAAGTGCAAGAGAGGGAGGGGATGGGGGGGGAGAGAGTTCAGCAGAGGGTGCAGACAATTAGGAGGTATAGGAGCAGGGGGTCACAGAGGGGGTGCAGGGCATCTTCACGGTCCCGGGAGACGTCATCCAAGGGGGGCATCCTCCGTGCGGTGGGGGGTGTCCATGGCAAGTACGTTCCGACCGCGCCGTCCCATCAGGTCTCTCTCTCTCTCTCTCTCTCTCTCTCTCTCTCTCCCCGCCCCCGGTCTCTCTCCGCTGAAGATCCTCTCTCTCCCCGCCCCGGTCATAGGTGGGAGGTGGGTTTATCGAAATGTTTGCCCAAGAAGTGATCCACCATACTGTCCTCGATGTCCACTGTGTGGGGGGAGGGGGGGGGAGAGAGACGGGGAGGGGGGAGAGATGGGGAGAGAGACGGGGAGGGGGGAGAGGGACGGGTAGGGGGGGGAGAGACAGGTAGGGGGGAGAGGGACGGGTAGGGGGGGAGAGACAGGTAGGGGGGAGAGGGACGGGTAGGGGGGGAGAGGGACGTGGAGGGGGGGAGAGGGACGGGTAGGAGGGGGAGAGACGGGGAGGGGGGGAGAGAGACGGGTAGGGGGGAGAGTGACGGGGGGGGAGAGATGGGGAGGGGGGAGAGAGACGGGGGGGGGAGAGTGACGGGGGGGAGAGAGATGGGGAGGGGGGAGAGAGACGGGGAGAAAGACGGGGAGGGGGAGGGAGA
The DNA here is from genome assembly GCF_053455715.1 of Rhinoraja longicauda. Lineage (NCBI taxonomy): Eukaryota > Metazoa > Chordata > Chondrichthyes > Rajiformes > Arhynchobatidae > Rhinoraja > Rhinoraja longicauda. The sequence continues at coordinate 1,584,612 of NC_135986.1, forward strand.
GGAGAGAGACGGGCGGAGAGGAGAGAGACGGGGAGGGGGGGAGAGCGACGGGATGGGGGGGAGAGAGACAGGGAGGGGGAGAGGCGGGGTGTCACTAGGTCTACAATATACATACATGACACACCAACACTGTACACGCATGTCCCTGCCCCACACACACATGACCAGCTCACCTCACCGTACACGCGAGACATGTCTTTCATCACATCCGTGACCTACTGCCCACCCCCCCTTTACCCCCACTTTCATTCCCTCCCTTTCCCACCCTCTCTCTCTACCCCACTTTCCCCCCAGACCCCCTATACCCAACACTCTCTCCCATCCCCACCCTCTCCCCTCCACCCCCCCACCCTCTCTCCCCCCCCCCCACCCCCCCACCCTCTCACCTTTCCTGGAGCGTCCGATCTGTCCCAGTTTGGGGGCGCGCCGCGGGCGGGAGCAGAGACCCAGGGGGTCCCGGGGGTAGTGACCGACCCCCCCGGCCCCGGGCAGTGGCGTAGCGGGACACGGGACAGGGTGCACCGGTACCGGGGGAGGGTGCACCGCCTGGCCCGGGACAGGGTGCACCGGTACCGGGGGAGGGTGCACCGCCTGGCCCGGGGGAGAGTGCACGGGTCCCCGGACAGAATGCAAAGCCTGGCCCGGTAAAGTTTGCACGAGTACCGGGATTGCATGCACCGGTACCGGGGGAGGGTGCACCGCCTGGCCCAGGGGAGGATGCACCGGTACCGGGTGTGAATGCAACGCCTGGCCCGGTACAGCATGCAAGGGGCCCGGGGGAGTTTGCACGAGCACCGGGGGAGCATGCACCGGGCCCCGGTCACCATGCAACGCCTGGCCCGGGGGAGCATGCACTGGGCCCGGGGGAGCATGCACTGGGCCCTGCACAACCGGCCGCCCTCCCCCGGTCTCGGTCCCGGTTTTCTCCGCTCCCACGTTGGGCCATGCCTCCTGCTGCCGCCGCCGCCCCCCCTTTAACCTGAGTGAGGATCGCACCGTGGCCTTAAAGCACCACCCGCTGCTAAATCCACCCCCCAAAGCCTAGGAGCGTCCCCCCGCTCCCCGCTGTTGGGTCGTGGGCTGCCGCCTTCTGCATTTTAACAGATGCAAAAGCTGCCGGGGTTCGGCGGGGCTCGGTTGTTGCAAACGGGAGGGAGGGAGACGGGCGAGGGAGGGAGGGAGGGAGGGCGGGCGGACACCGCCACCGATTGCTGGGCGACCACTGCCACCTGCTGGCGACGGCCGAAGCTGCGGAGGTGGGAGGCGCGCTCCCGTGGATCATGCTCGCTCCGCGCCCCAGATCCAGCAGGGAAACAGGTCCTTCAACCCAAACTTGCCCACACCGGCCAACATGCCCCATCTACACTGGTCATAGAGTGATACAGTGTGGAAACAGGCCCTTCAGCCCAAGTTGCCCACACCGGCCAACATGCCCCATCTACACTGGTCATAGAGTGATACAGTGTGGAAACAGGCCCTTCAGCCCAACCTGCCCACACCGGCCAACATGCCCCATCTACACTGGTCATAGAGTGATACAGTGTGGAAACAGGCCCTTCAGCCCAACCTGCCCACACCGGCCAACATGCCCCATCTACACTGGTCATAGAGTGATACAGTGTGGAAACAGGCCCTTCAGCCCAAGTTGCCCACACCGGCCAACATGCCCCAGCTACACTAGTCATAGATCGATACAGTGTGGAAACAAGCCTTTTGGCCCAAGTTGCCCACACCGGCCAACATGCCCCATCTACACTAGTCATAGATCGATACAGTGTGGAAACAAGCCTTTTGGCCCAAGTTGCCCACACCGGCCAACATGCCCCATCTACACTAGTCATAGATCGATACAGTGTGGAAACAAGCCTTTTGGCCCAAGTTGCCCACACCGGCCAACATGCCCCAGCTACACTAGTCATAGATCGATACAGTGTGGAAACAAGCCTTTTGGCCCAAGTTGCCCACATCGGCCAACATGCCCCAGCTACACTGGTCATAGAGTGATACAGTGAGGAAACAGGTCCTTCAGCCCAACCTGCCCACACCGGCCAACATGTCCCATCTACACGAGAGTCACAGAGTGATACAGTGTGGAAACAGGCCCTTCGGCCCAAGTTGCCCATATCAACCAACATGTCCCAGCTACACTAGTCACAGAGTGATACAGTGTGGAAACAGGCCCTTCGGCCCAAGTTGCCCATATCAACCAACATGTCCCAACTACACTAGTCACAGTGATACAGTGTGGAAACAGGCCCTTCAACCCCACTTGCCCACACCGGCCAACATGTCCCAGCTACACTAGTCATAGAGTGATACAGTGTGGAAACAGGCCCTTCGGCCCAAGTTGCCCATATCAACCAACATGCCCCATCTACACGAGGGTCACAGAGTGATACAGTGTGGAAACAGGCCCTTCATAGAGTCACAGAGTGATACAGTGTGGAAACAGGCCCTTCATAGAGTCAGAGTGATACAGTGTGGAAACAGGCCCTTTGGCCCAAATATCCACTGACTTGGCCTCCACAGCTTTCTGCGGCAAAGAATTCCACAGAAATTCCTCCTCATCTCCTTCCTAAAAGAACGTCCTTTAATTCTGAGGCTGTGTCCTCTAGTCCTAGACTCTCCCACCAGTGGAAACATCCTCTCCATATGATGCTCGACTAACATTTATCTGAAGTGTCTCGACTGGCAGGGGAAGAGAAAAAGGCATTCTGGCCTTCCATCACAGTGAGGAGGGACTGGAGGAGACGCACTGTGATGGATGTTTCTTTTGGTTGGTGTTGGTTTATGATTGTATGTGTCATTGCATTTTTATTGATTATTCTTATTGGTCTTATTGTTGAACTGCGGGTAATGTTTCATTTCACTGCACATTTATGTGTATGTGACAAATAAATTGACTATTGAAACATCACCCATTCCTTCTCTCCAGAGATGCTGAGTTACTCCAGCATTTTGTGTCCATCTTATCTGCCTGCACATGATCCATATACTCCACTGTATGTCTCCACCTGGCAGCTTGTTCCAGGCACCCACCATCCTCAGTGTAAAAAAACTTGCGCTGCACATCTTTAAACTTAGCCTTTCTCACTTTAAAGCTATGCCCTTTAGTTTTTGACATTTCCACACGTGGTTCTCTGCCTCATAAATTTTAGTTCAGATACAGCGCGGAAACATAGAAAATGGGTGCAGGAGGAGGCCATTCGTCCCTTTGAGCCAGCACCACCATTCATTGTGATCGTGGCTGATCGTCCACAATCAGTAACCCGTGCCTGCCTTCTCCCCACATTCCGCTGGCCCCTAGAGCTCCATCTAACTCTCTTTTAAATTCATCCAGTGAATCGGCCTCCACTGCCCTCTGTGGCAGAGAATTCCACAAACTCACAACTCTCTGGGTGAAAAGGTTTCTTCTCACCTCAGTTTTAAATGGCCTCCCCTTTATTCTTAGACTGTGTGGTCCCTGGTTCTGGACTCCCCCAACATTGGGAACATTGTAATTTTATACGTCTCTATAATATCCCCTCTCATCCTTCTAAACTCTTGTGAATACAAGCCCAGTCTTTCCAATCTTTCCTCGTATGACAGTACCGCCATCCCGGGGATTAACCCGGTGAACCTACTGCCTCAATAGCAAAGACGTCCTTCCTCAAATTAGGAAACAGGCCCTTCGGCCCACCGAGTTCGCACCGACCAGCGATCCCAGCATGTTAACACTACCCTAAACAAACTAGGGACAATTTACATTTATACCATGCCAATTAACCTACAAACCCGCACGTCTTTGGAGTGTGGGAGGAAACTGGAGCACCTGGAGAAAACCCACGCAGGTTCACGGGGAGAACGTGCAAACTCCGTACAGACAGCACCCGTGGTCGGGATTGAACCTGGGTCTCCGGCGCTGCGATGGCTGTAAGGCATCGACTCTACCGCCGCGCCACGCTAGATAAATATCATACACTTCCATCAGGTGTTGCCCGGGTCTCTGACGCTGTGGGCCCACAAAGGCAACGGGCAAAAAAAGGATAGAAATGGAATTTTTATTGAAGTGATATAACAAAGTTTTCACAGCGATACGCGAGCAGCAGGGGCTACATAAAACACAACGCAGGGGGTAACAACAGCCGGACTGGGCGGGAGGGACTGTGGTCGGAGGAGAGGGGAGAGTTCTGGCTGTCTGACCCTCTCCTCTGCCCCACATCAACACCAGCCCACAAGTCTGAACAGTTCCGGTCCACCACAACGCTCCCACCTCCCCAAAACGGCTCAGGCAAACCTGTCGGGGTGTGCGTAGGGAGGAACTGCAGATGCTGGTTAAAAAAAAACGCAGGCACACAAAGCTGGTGTAGTAACTCAGCGGGTCAGGCAGCATCTCCGGAGAGAAGGATTAGTGTTAGTAGGGGCGTGGGGATGGAGGTTTAGATTAGTTTCCACCGAGAGCAGCGATCAACCCATCTGTGCAGTAATTGTCTGTTATCCCACTGTCTCATCCACTCCCGACACACTAGGGGGCAGTTTACAGAGGGCCGATTGACCAACAAACCCGGGGGAAGAAACCGGAGCACCCGGAGGAAACGCACGCGGTCACGGGGAGAACGTGCAAACTCCGCACAGACAGCACCCGGGGTCAGGAATGGGAAGGGGGTGGTGGAGCAGACTGGTGTGGGAGAAACCAAGGGTCCCGACCCGCAACGTCACCTATCCATGTTCTCCACAGATGCTGCCCGACCCGCTGAGTTACTCCAGCATTCTGTGAAACGTCACCTATCCATGTTCTCCAGAGATGCTGCCTGACCCGCTGAGTTACTCCAGCACTCTGTGAAACGTCACCTATCCATGTTCTCCACAGATGCTGCCCGACCGCTGAGTTACTCCAGCACTCTGTGAAACGTCACCTATCCATGTTCTCCAGAGATGCTGCCTGACCCGCTGAGTTACTCCAGCATTGTGTGAAACGTCGCCTATCCATGTTCTCCACAGATGCTGCCCGACCCGCTGAGTTAATCCACTGCTCTGTGAAGGTGATTCTAGGTCTAGGAGTTGCCAGAGGAGGTAGTTGAGGCAGGGAGTATCGCAATGTTTAGGAAACAATTAGACATGTACGTAGAAAGGAACTGCAGATATTGGCTTACACCGAAGATGAACACAAACTACTGGAGCAACCCACTGGGATAGGCAGCGTCTCTGGAAGGAACGGGTGATGTTTCAGACAGTCTGTAGAAGGGTCTCGACCCGAAACGTCACCCATTCCTTCTCTCCAGAGACGCTGCCTGACCCGCTGAGTTACTCCAGCATCTTGTGGGTGTCAGAAATGCTGGAGTAACTCAGCGGGTCAGGCAGCGTCTCTGGAGAGAAGGAATGGGTGACGTCTCGTATGGGTAGGACAGGGACAAGTTTGGAGGGATGTGGGCCGAGCCCGGGGGAGGTGCAGATGGGGCGTGTAGGCCCGGCGTGGGAAAGTTGGGCCGAAGGGCCTTGCTTCCACGGCAGTGTGACTCCGTGACAGGGGAGAAGTGGGGACAGGAGACGGGAAGTTCGGGACGAGGGGGAGTCATTTCACTGTGGGTGGGTGGGGGGGGGGGCGGAGGTGAGGTGGCAGTGTGCTGGTGGGGGTGGGCTTGGTGCGGTTCCAGTCGACACACACTATGTTGGGGGGGGGGGGGGGGGGGGGTGTGGAGGGAGAGGGATCTCTCCTGGGACATTGCCAGTTACAGGAGACTCCGGCCTCTTTCCGAAGGGAAACAGCAGATCGCTCCGATCCGTTTAAAAGAATCCGGAGTGGGAATATTGGGAGGAATCTGTCACGAGGGGGGGGGGGGGGGGGGGGTCCGACACCAAGGGGCAGAGACAGAGAGGGGCGCAGAGGGAGACTGGACACTCCCCCACCCAGAGACCCTTCGTCCAGCAAAGGTTCCCCATTCTACCCCCTCCCCACCCTGACACTTGCCCTCTGTGTGCCAGGGGAACGTCACTGCAAACGAGGGCAGGGAGGGGGGGGGGAGGGGAGCCAGAGGAACGACCGGGGGTCCAGAGAGTCAGCCAGTGACGTCCAGTCCAGGGGTCCAGTCAGTGACATCCAGTGCCCACGGGGACCCACAGCCAGTGCCTTTGCCGGTGATACCCAGTATCCAGGAGTCTAGCCAGTGATGCCCAGTGTCCAAGCACACTCATCCAGTGCTGGGGGGGGGACCCAGCCAGTGGTATCCAGTGCACAGTGGCCGGGGACAGACGCAGAATAGAAGAGTAGGAGTAGAGAGTTGGCAGTGTGGTTACAACTGGTGGAGAGGTCACCAGAGGGGGGGGGCGGGGTCGGGGGGGTCAGTCCGAGTCGTGTTCCGCCTTCACCAGTAGTTTCTTCCCTTTCTTCAGCTCGGTGCTGCCACGCTCTTTGCTCTGTGCAGCTTTCAGACGCCTGTGGACGGAGGGGAGAATGTGTGAGTGTGTCTGGTGTATTTATTATTCCCCCCCCCCCAACCGGCCCACGACAAATTAACCCTCCCTCCCTCACCCCCGCCCCTCCCACAGCACGGCGCTCCCTCCCTCACCTCCGCCCCCCCCTCCCCCCTCCCACATCGGGGCGCCCTCTCACCCCCTCCCCTCCCACAGCGCGGCGCTCCCTCCCTCCCTCAACCTCGCCCCTCCCTCCCTCCCTCAACCTCGCCCCTCCCTCCCTCCCCTCCCACAGCGCTCCTTCCCCCCCACCCCTCCCACAGACTGGCGATCCCTCCCTCCCTCCCTCACCTCCGCCCCTCCCTCCCTCACCCCCGCCCCCACTCACTGCCTCTGATGCCGGTAAGCCTCCACCACATTGGAGGGGATCAGGTCTTTGACCTCCATTGCTTCCATGATCTTCTTCAGCATCTCGTAGCGTTCTCGGCCCCGAACCTGGCGGCGGGAGAGAGAGAGGGGGTGGGGGGGGGAGAGGGGAGGGGACCCGGTTAATTTTGGAGACCAGGCCAGCAAGCGGGAGCAGGGGGCAGACATTTATCACTCATTTCGAGAGGACGGTCACGGTGGCGCGGCGGTAAGAGTTGCTGCCTCACAGCGCCGGAGACCCGGGTTCCATCCCGACTAAGCATGCTGTCTGTACGGAGTTTGCACGTTCTCCCCGTGACCTGCGTGGGTTTTCTCCGAGATCTTTGGATTCCTCCCACACTCCAAAGACGTGCAGGTTTGGAGGTTAATTGACTTGGTAAATGTAAAAATGGTCCCTAATGGGTGTAGGATAGTGTTGGTGTGCAGGGATCGGGCAGCCGTGATTGAATAGCGGGGTAGACTTGATGGGTCGAACGGCCCAATTATGCTCCGATCACTTCTGACCGCCACCTACCTGCAAAGTGAAGACCTCATTGTCATCTGCCCGTTTCCTCTTGCTGGGCGCTGGTGAGACAATCGGCTGGGTCACTTCCTGGATGGCTGGGGAGGTTAACGGAGAGAGCGGTCAGAGTCTAGAAACATAGACAACAGGCGCAGGAGGAGGCCACTCCGCCCTTCGAGCCAGCGCCGCCATTCAACACGATCACGACTGATCATCCACAATCTGTGCCCCGTTTCTGCTTTCTCCCCACATCCCTTGATTCCGTTAGCCCTCGGAGCTGAATCTAACTCTCTCTTGAAAACGTCCGGTGAATTGGCCTTCACTGCCCTCTGCGGCAGAGAATTCCACAGATTCACAACTCTCTGCGCGCAAACGTTTTTCCTCATCTCAGGCCTAAATGGCCGACCCCTGACAACCGTCTGAAGAAGGGTCTCGGACCGAAATGTCACCCATTCCTTCTCTCCAGAGATGGTGCCTGACCCGCTGAGTTACTCCAGCATTTTGTGTCTACCTAGATAGAGCTCTTAAGGATAGCGGAGTCAGGGGGTATGGGGGAAGGCAGGAACGGGGTACTGATTGTGAATGATCAGCCATGATCACATTGAATGGCGGTGCGTACAGGCTCGAAGGGCCGAATGGCCTCCTCCTGCACCTATTGTCCATTGTCTACCTTTGATTTAAACCAGCGTCTGCAGTTTTTTTCCCAACGCCCCTTATTCTTAGACTGTGTGACCCCTGGTTCTGGACTCCCCAGCATTGGGAACATTTTTCCTGCATCTAGCCCAAAGATACTACAGGATCAAGATAGACCACTCGACCCTAAAACCCCCGTAGTGTGCCATGGCGCCATTTTAGTAGGCAGAAAATTGCAGAAACATTTAAAAAGAAAAATAACAAAAGTCTGTGAGTTGATAGATGAGATATATTCTGCATTTTAATGGTATCATCACACATACTGTTCCCCCAAAACACTGATTACACTGCGAGAGGCAGAGCGAACGGCGGGTTTTGCTTACTAAAATGGCGGACGTCACTCTCCTTTGCGTACTACACTTCAGTATAGGCGATTTCGACAGAGTGGTTCATCTTGTTCCTCTAGTATCTTTAATCTGGCCTGTCCAATCCCTTAAGAACTTTATGTTTCTATAAGATCCCCTCTCATCCTTCTGAACTCACAACTCTCTGGGTGGAAACATTTTTCCTCATCTCAGTCCTAAATGGCCTTAGCCCTTATTCTCAAACTGTGACCCCATGCCCAGTTCTCTCCCCCCTCCCCGCCGTGCCCAGCAGGGGGAGGGGGGGCTATACTCACACCGCTTGGGGGGGCCAGTGTCTGGGGTCCCCTCCTCCTGCTGTCTGCGGAGATTCTCCTCCTCGCTCTTGCGGTCCCGGCCGGGACAGGCGCAGACCCGCACCTCGAAACACTGCCGGCCCAGCAGCTGCCCGCTGTGGAGAGGGGGCAAAGACAGGGCAGCGTTAGAAGGGGTCGCGGCCCCAGGACGGAGCTCCGCCCTGGGGATCGACGGGAGACGGGGCTCCGCGCTGGGGATCGACGGGAGACGGGGCTCCGCGCTGGGGATCGACGGGAGACGGGGCTCCGCGCTGGGGATCGACGGGAGACGGGGCTCCACGCTGGGGATCGACGGGAGACGGGGCTCCGCGCTGGGGATCGACGGGAGACCCGCGCTGGGGATCGACGGGAGACGGAGCTCCACGTGCTCGGACGCACAAGAGGGAGGTGGAGCCTCCATCCGTCACCCCTCCGCGATGGAGCAATGGGGGACAGATGGAGCTCCGTGCTGGGGACAATAGGAGAGGGGGGGACGGGGGTAGGGAAGGGGTGTTACAGAGCTGGGGGGTGTGGTGGTGGAGGGAGGGGGTGTTACAAGGTGGGGGGGTGTGGTGGTGGGAGCGGGTGTTACAGGGTGGATGGGGAGGGTGTGGAAACGGTCGGTGCAGGGAGGGGATGTTACAGGGGAGGGGGTGGAGGGAGGGGGGGTGGGGAGAGGGTGACGGGACAGGGAGGGGGTGTTACAGGGCGAGGGGGTAGGGAGGGGGTGTTGCAGGGCAGGGTGGAGTGGTGGAGGAAGGGGGTGTTACAGGGTGGAGGAGGGAGGGGGTGTTGCAGGGCAGGGGAGGGAGTAGGGAGTGGACCGAGGGGGTGATGCAGGGTTGGGGGGGGGTGTTACAGGGCGGGTGGGGTAAGACTCACTCGGCCCCCTCCAGGGTGAGGATGGAGAGGATGGGGCGGCGGTTCATGCCCCCCATGCAGCTGCTGTTACACATGTAGTTGTAGAGCACCGTGGTGCAGTCCGAGCCCACCTGGGGGGGGGGGGGGGGGGGGGGGGGGGAGAGAGAGTCAGTGACCCCCAACTATCCCCCACCCCCCTCAACGTACCCTCCCACAGTCCCACGTGCAGGGGAGAGGCACAGGCCCCAGGTGTGTGGGTCTCAGTTCCCTGCAACCCCCAACCCCCTCACCCACCACCTCCCTCTCCCTCCCTCCCTCTCTCCGCCAACCCCCACATTCCATCCCCCACCCCCTCACTCCCTTCCCCCCTCCCTCCGTCCCCCACCTGCGCCCAGCAGACCCCCCCCCCACTGTGAGACAGACCCCCCCCCCCCCCCTGCACACTGTCTCACCGCCCACCCTCGGAGTCTCACTGCCCCCTCGTTCCCCCCGACCCCGTGCTGACCTGGGGCGGTTCATAGGGCACCAGCACGCTCTGCCTCTTGCTGTGCCCGTCCTCGGTGTAAAGCGCCCGGGTGTTGGCCTCCACACGGATCAGGTGGCTGGCGGGGGCCAGGCCTGGGGGGAGAAGTGGGGAGGGGTCACACACACACACCCCGACACAAACACACCCTCTCCCCCCCTCGATCGGTCTGAGCTGCCCTCGTGGTACAGGCATCTAATGACCCCCCCTCTCCCTCTGCACCCCCTCTCGGCATCACTGTCTGTGCTGTGTTCGTGGTGTGGGCATCTCCTCACCCCCTCCCCTCTGCCCCCCCTTCACCCCTCCCATCTGCCCCCCTTCTCCCTCTCCCCTGCCCCCCTCTCGTCTTTGCCCCCCCCCTCCCCACTGCCCCTCCTCTCCCTCTCCCCCCCTCCCTCTGCCCCCCCCCCCCCGCCGTCTGAGCTCATGCCGTGGGCACCCCCTCACCCCCACCTTGCCATGCCTGGTGCGGACATCTCCTCGCCACCCCCCTCTGTCGCCCTGCACTCCCTCTTCTCCACCCCCCACCTGCCCCCCCTCCCCCTCCCCCGCTCACCATCGCTGTCCGAGCTGCGCTCGTGGTGCGGGCACCTCCTCACCACCTCCGCCACGTGCTCGGACTTCTTGTAGACGGCGGTGGCGCGGAGGCGTGTGCCCACCGGCGGGGGGCAGCCCACCTGGATCTGCACTGGGCATGTCTTGGCCAGCTGGCAAAACAGTTTGTTCAGGGCGGGGGAGAACTGCAGAGGGGGGGGGGGGGGGGGGGGAGAGAGAGAGAGAGGGTGAGAGAGGCGCGGCGGCTAGAGTTCTCCAGAGACGCTGCCCGACCCGCTCAGTTACCCCAGCACTTTATTTCAAGCTGAGATGGGGCATCTCAGAGATTAAAGGACTCAGCCAAAACATTATGACCATTGACAGGCGAAGTGAATAACATTGGTTATCTTGTTACAATGGCACCTGTCAAGGGGTGGGATATATTAGGCAGCAAGTGAACAGTCAGTTCTTGAAGTTGACGTGTTGGATGCAGGAGAAATGGGCAGGAGTAAAGACCTGAGCGACTTTGACAAGGGCCAAATTGTTCTGGCCAGACGACTGGGTCAGAGCATCTCTGAAACGGCAAGGCTTGTGGGGTGCTCCCGGTCAGCAGTGGTGAGTACCTACCGACAGTGGTCCGAGGAGGGACAAACCACAAACCGGCGACAGGCAGGGTGTTGGGCGCCCGAGGCTCATCGATGCGCGAGGGCAACGAAGGCTATCCCGTCTGGTCCGAACCGACAGAAGGTCGACTGTGGCACAAGTCACAGGAAAATTTTAATGGTGGTCACGGGAGGAATGCATCACAATACACAGTGCATCGCACCCTGCTGCGTATGGGGCTGCACACGGAGGACCAACAGCATATTAGGCAGGTGGGCATAATGTTTTGGCTCATCAGGTCAAAATGTTTTGGCTGATCGGTGTACTTCTACACTGTATGACCCTATGTTAAAGATGTTCGTGGCGGCACGGTGGCGCAGCGGGTAGAGCTGCTGCCTCAACAGCGCCAGAGGCCCAGACAAAGACGCCGTCTGTGCGGAGTTTGCACGTTCTCCCTGTGTCCATGATCTCAATCCCCTCCGTGGCCCCAGCGTGGAGCCCTGTCTCCGACGGCTCCAGCGCGGAGCCCTGTCTCCCGCGGCCTCAGCGCGGAGCCGTCTGCCGCGGCCCCAGCGCGAAGCTCTGTCTCCCGCGGCCCCAGCGCGAAGATCTATCTCTCGCGGCCCCAGCACGGAGCCCTGTCTCCCGCGGCCCCAGCGTGGAGCAGTCTCCCGCAGTCCCAGCCTGGAGCTCTGTCTCCCGCAGCTCCAGCGCAGAGCTCTGTGCTGGGTTAAAAGGCAGGGCTGGAGGGGAGGAGGTGCCTGACTCCACAACATGCCCAGTCATGCCTGCCAGATCTCCTCCCAGCTCCCAGGGGCAGCACCTCTCTCTCTCACTCCCTCCCTCTCTCTCTCTCTCTCTACCCCTCTATCTTACCCTCCCTCCCTCTCACATTCCTTCCTTCCTCCCCCCTTGCTCTCCCCCTCCCTCAGTGAAGAGGACACTACCAGAACGCGGGCACCTCCCTGGGACAGGTAACCCCCCCCCCACAGCGTCCCTCCCTCACCCCCACCCCACAGCGCTCCCTCCCTCACCCCCACCCCCCCACATCGCTCCATCCCTCACCCTCAACAGCTTTCCCTCCCTCACCCCCACCCCCGCACAGCGCTCCCTCCCTCACCCCCCCCAGTGCTTCCTCCCTCACCCCCAACAGCTTTCCCTCCCTCACCCCCACCCCCGCACAGCGCTCCCTCCCCCCCCCAGTGCTTCCTCCCTCACCCCCACCCCCCCACAGCGCTCCCTCCCTCACCCCTCCACAGCGCTCCCTCCCTCACCCCCACAGCGCTCCCTCCCACACCCCCACACAGCGCTCCCTCTCTCACCCCCCCACAGCGCTCCCTCCCTCACCCCCCCACAGCGCTCCCTCTCTCACCCCCCCACAGCGCTCCCTCCCACACCCCCACCCCCCCACAGCGCTCCCTCCCTCACCCCCCCACAGCGCTCCCTCCCTCACCCCCCCACAGCGCTCCCTCCCTCACCCCCCCCACAGCGCTCCCTCCCTCACCCCCCCCACAGCGCTCCCTCCACACCCCCACAGCGCTCCCTCCCTCACCCCCACCCCCCCACAGCGCTCCCTCCCTCACCCCCACCCCCCCACAGCGCTTCCCCCCTCACCCCCCCACAGCGCTCCCTCCCACACCCCCACCCCCCCCACAGCGCTTCCTCCCTCACAGCTTTCCCTCCCTCACCCCCACCCCCCCACAGCGCTCCCTCACCCCCACCCCCCCACAGCTTTCCCTCCCTCACCCCCCCCACAGCTTTCCCTCCCTCACCCCCCCCACAGTGCTTCCTCCCTCACCCCACCCCCCCACAGCGCTTCCTCCCTCACAGCGCTCCCTCCCTCACCCCCTCAGCGCTCCCTCCCTCACCCCCACAGCTTTCCCTCCCTCACCCCCACCCCCCCCCCACAGCGCTCCCTCCCTCACCCCCTCCCCCCCACAGCGCCATGCTCCTCACCTCCCTCAGCGCGGCGCTCCTCCCCCACAGTGTGGCGCTCCCCCCCGGACCTCCCACAGCGCGGCACTGCCCCCCTCAGCGCGGCGCTCCTCCCTCACAGTGTGCCGCTGCCCCCCCTCCCCCACCCTCAGTGCGGCGCTCCTCCCCCACAGTGTGGCGCTCCCCCCCGGACCTCCCACAGCGCGGCGCTGCCCCCCTCCCCCCCTCAGCGTGGCGCTCCTCCCCCACAGTGTGGCGCTGCCCCCCTCCCCCCCCCTCAGTGCGGCGCTCCCCCCCTCAGCGTGGCGCTCCTCCCCCACAGTGTGGCGCTGCCCCCCTCCCCCCCCACAGCGCGGCGCTCCCACCCTCACTCCCGCCCCTCTCACCGTGCAGGTGACGGACTTGGCAGTGCTGGACTTCTGGAAGTGCAGCTGGAAGTGGTGGGGGCCCGGGTAGTTGGCGGTGGTGAGCACGCTGGAGGCCGAGGCTGAGGGGCCGTCGCTGGGCGGGCAACCCCTCGACGAGGAGGGCACCAGCGGGTCAACCGGCGGCCCCGGGTCCATGCCCACCACCGGCAGCAGCGGGTCACCCATGTCCAGGTCATCCAGGCCCTGGGGGAGGGAGGAGAGGGGTGGGGGGGGGGGAGGAAGAGAGGAAGGGGGGGGGGGGAAGTGTGGGACGAAGAGAGAGTGAGAAGGACAGCGAGGGGGAAAACGTGAGGTAGTGAGATGGGGGAGGAGAAAGAGGTGGGGGGAAGATGAGAGAAGGGTGGGGGGGAGATGAGAGAAGGGTGGGGGGGAGATGAGAGAAGGGTGGGGGGGAGGAGATGAGAGAAGGGTGGGGGGGAGGAGAGAGAGGTGGGGGGGAGGAGAGAGAGGTGGGGGGGAGGAGAGAGAGGGGTGGGGGGAGGAGAGAGGGAGAGTGTGGAACAAAGAGAGAGGGTGCGACAGACAGAGAGGGGAGAGAAGGCAGAGGGAGGGGGAGAAAGAGAGGGAGTGTGGGACAGACAGAGAAGGAGGGATGGAGAGGGGGAGAAAGAGGAGGGTGAGAAGAGGGAGTATGAGATAGTGATGGGGAGGGAAAAGGGAAGGGAGAGGGAGGGGGGATAAAGGGGAAAGATAACAGGACATGCGATATAAAGCTGCCGACCCCCCCTAATCCCCACCCTGTCCCCTGAAACTCTCACCCAAGAGCCCGAATCCCCACCCTCAGGCCCTGACCCCCACCCTGGGGGACTGGCCCCCACCCCCCGGCTACCCTGCCTCTGAGCCTAGGCCTAGGTTGCCGTGCCGACGGTGCAGACCGCAGCCTGGGCCTGGGAGTGGTTGCACTCACCCACATGGTCATCTTCAAGTCGAGCTCCGGCGAGGCGCTGAGTTCCCGTTCCGACACCTGGATCCTGAGGGGAGGGAGATCCGTCCGTCACCGACACGTTACCCCTCCCGCCGCGACAGAAAGCCCCGGGGTGGCAGAGAGATCCCCCGTCCTGCCTGCAACTCAAGTCAGTCTCAGAGCCCGTGCCTGCTCGCGCACACCCAACCCGTCTCCCATTACAATCACCCCCTAAAGTGGGAGAGTCTAGGACTAGAAACGTAGAAAATAGGTGCAGGAGTAGGCCATTCTGCCTTTCGAGCCAGCGGCGCCATTCCATATGATCACGGCTGATCATCCACAATCAGTACCCCGTTCCTACTTTTCCCCATATTCCTTAATTCCGTTAGTCCTAAGAGCTAAATCTAACTCTCTCTTGAAAACATCCAGTGAATTGGCCTCCACTGCCTTCTGCGGCAGAGAATTCCACAGATTCACAACTCTCTGGGTGAAAAAGTTTTTCCTCATCTCAGTCCTAAATGGCCGACCCCTTATTCTTAAACTGTGTGACACCCTGGTTCTGGACTCTCCCAACACGAGGAACATTTTTCCAGCATCCAGCCTGTCCAATCTCTTGAGAATTTTATATGTTTCTATAAGATCCCCTCTAATCCTTCTAAACTCCAGTGAATACAAGCCCAGTCGATCCATTCTTTCATCATATGTCAGTCCAGCCATCCCGGGAATTAACCTGGTGAACCTACGCTGCACTCCCTCAATAGCAAGACTAGAGGTCATAGCCATAGAATTAAAGGGCATCCTTTTAGGAAGGAGACGAGGAGAAATTTCTTTAGCCAGAGGGTGGTGAAACTATGGGATTCTCTGCCACAGAAGGCAGTGGAGGCCAAGTCAGTGGATATTTTTAGGGCAGAGATAGATAGATTCTTGATTCGTACAAGTGTCAGAGGTTCTGGGGAGAAGGCAGGAGAATGGGGTTAGGAGGGAGAGATAGATCAGCCATGATTGAATGGCCTAATTCTGCTCCTGTCACGAATGACCTAATATGTGGGAGGTGGATGAGAAAGTTGGATAACATAGAACGATTGTGAACGGGTGATCGATGGGCCGAAGAGCCCGTTTCAATGCCCGAAGAGCCCGTTTCAATGCTGTTTCTCTCAACTAAAACATTGGAGTATTGAGTCTAGAAGTTGGAATGTCATGTCACTGTTGTAGGAGACGCTGGTAAGGGTAGTAGAGTCATAGGAGACTAAGCGCTGGAGTAACTCAGCAGGTCAGGTGTGTGTGTGACGGGATGGTTTGGAGGGAGCTTCACTCTGTGTCTGTCCCCGGAATGTCTGTGCATGTGTGTGTGAAAATCAGAGTGTGTGTGCACGTGCGAGTGAAAGTATGTGTGCGTGCGTCTGTGTGTGAGTGAGAGTGTGTTTCTGTGCGTGCGTGCGTTTATGAGTGTGTTTCTGCGTGTACGTGTGTGTGAGTGTATGTGTGCGTCTGTGTGAATGTGAGTGTGCGTGTGTCTGTGTGTGAATGTGAGTGTGCGTGTGTCCTGTGTGAGAGAGTGTGTGTAATACTAATAATAATTTCCTTTATTCGTCCCACACCGGGGGAATTTACAGTGTTACAGCAGCAAAGTGGATAGCAAGAGAGCATTCATTATAAATAAAAGACACATAAATTGTCATCAGTTTTCTGTGTGTTCTTAACTGTTACTGTTCACTTCGTCCGCTGGGAGCAGTGCTGGTTGTGCAGCCTCACAGCAGCGGGTAGGAAGGACCTCCTATATCTCTCCTTCACGCACTTGGGCTGAAGGAGTCTGTCACTGAAGGAGCTACTCAGTGCAGTGACAGTGTCCTGCATGGGGTGGGAGTCGCATGGGGTGGGAGTCGTTGTCCAGCAGCGATGTTAGTTTTGCCATCACCCTCCTCTCTCCCACCGTCTGCACTGAGTCGAGGGGGCAACCCAGGACAGAGCCGGCCTTCCTGACCAGCTTGTCGAGTCTCTTCCCTTCCGCTGCTGTGATGCTGCTGCTCCAGCAGACCACTCCATAGAAAATGGCCGATGCAACCACCGTGTTGTAGAAGGTCCTGAGGAGTGCCCCCTGCACTCCAAAGGACCCGAGTCTCCTTAGCAGATAAAGTCTGCTCTGGCCCTTTCTGTATAGCGCATCGGTGTTTTCGGTCCAGTCCAGTTTATTATTGAGGTAGACACCCAGGTACTTATAAGAGTCCACCCTCTCGATGTCCATTCCCTGGATGTTCACCGGGGGGACCTGGCTGCCCTTGGGGAAATCTACCACCATCTCCCTGGTTTTTCCCCGCGTTGATCCGGAGGCAGTTCCGCTGGCACCAGTCCACAAACTCCTTGATCAGTTCTCTGTACGCCCTGTCCTCGTCGCCCGTGATGAGGCCGACGATGGCAGAGTCTTCAGAAAACTTCTGTAGATAGGAGTCTGCCGAGCTGTGCCTGAAGTCCCCAGTGTACAGGGTGAACAAGAATGGAGCTAGCACTGTTCCCTGCGGAACCCCAGTGCTGCAGACCACCCTGTCCGAGACCAGGGTGCGTCTGGCAATGTGAGTGTGCTTGTGTCTATGGCAGTGTGTGTCTATGGCAGTGTGAGCGTGTGTGAGTTTCTGTGTGTGAATGTGGGTATGCGTGTGAATGTGAGTGTGCGTGTCTGTGTGGGAGTGTGCGCGAGTCTGTCAATGTGAGTGTGCGTGTCTGCAGTGTGAGTGTTTCTGCGTGTGCGTGCGTCCGTGTGAGAGTGTGTGTGCCTGTGTGTGTGTGTGAATGTGAGTTTCTGTGTGTGAGAGAGCGTGTGTGTGTGTTTCTGTGTGTGCGTGCGTCTGTGTGTGTCTGTGTGAATATGAGTGTGCGTGTGTGAATGTGAGAGTGTGTGTGTTTCTTTGTGTGCTTGTGTTGGCTGCAGAGACGGGCGTGGGCAGAGATCTGTCCCTCCCCTTGGCCCCTGCCCTCCCTCCCTCCCGGCCCACACTTACGATTCCCACAGCTCCTGGAAGGTCTCCTGGCTCAGCGGCGGGTCCACCTGATTGTCCGACATTCTGACCGGCGTCGGGAGCGGCTCGGTGGAATCGAGGGGGATAATGCAGCTGGAGAGAGAGAAAGAGACAATAGACAATAGGTGCAGGAGTAGGCCATTCGGCCCTTCGAGCCAGCACTACCATTCAATGTGATCATGGCTGATCATTCTCCATCGGTACCCCGTTCCTGCCTGCTCCCATACCCCTCTGACTCCGCTAACCTTAAGAGCTCTATCTAGCTCTCTCTTGAATGCATTCAGAGAATTGACCTCCACTGCCTTCTGAGGCAGAGAATTCCACAGATTTACAACTCTCTGACTGAAAACGTTTTTCCTCATCTCCGTTCCGAGAGGGGGGGGGGATGCGAGTTACAGCATCTATCCACAGCCACAGCTCCCAGGACCTGGCATCACAGGTCGGCTGATCGGTAAGGAATGCATTCGGTACACTGTCCTTCATCAGTCCAGCTCGTTTCCTCGTTTATTATACTGTTTACACTGTACTATGTTTACATATTCTGTTGTGCTGCTGCAAGCAAGAATTTCATTGTTATAGTGATACAGCGCGGAAACAGGCCCTTCAGCCCAACTTGCCCACACCGGCCAACACGTCCCAACTACATTCGCCCCTGCCTGCGTTTGGCCCATATCGCGCCAAACCTGTCCTATCCATGTACCTGTCTAGCTGCCTCTTAAACGTTGGAATAGTCCCTGCCTCAACTACCTCCTCTGACAGCTCGTTCCATGCACCCACCACCCTCAATGTGAAAAAGTCACCCCTCAGATTCCTATTAAATCTTTTCCGCTTCACCTGTCCTCTGGTCCTCGATTCCCAACTCTGGGCAAGAGACTCTGCATCTACCCGATCTATTCCCCTCATGATTTTGTACACCTCCGTAATATCACCCCTCATCCTCCTGTGCTCCAAGGAATAGAGTCCCAGCCTACTCAACCTCTCCCTATAGCTCAGAGCCTTCGAGTCCTGGCAACATCCTCGTAAATCTTCTTTGCAC
>NC_135986.1:1603594-1633340 GCF_053455715.1 Rhinoraja longicauda
ATCACGGCCTGGTTCAGCAACTGGAATGCCCAGGAGCGAAGAAGACTTCTTCGGGCGGTCACGGTGGCGCAGCGGCAGAGTTGCTGCCTTACAGCGCTTGCAGCGCCGGAGACCCGGGTTCAATCCCCACTACGGGTCCTGTCTGTACGGAGTTTGTACGTTCCCCCCGTGACCTGCCTGGGTTTTCTCCGAGATCTTCGGTTTCCTCCCACACTCCAAAGATGTACAGGTTTGTAGGTTAATTGGCTTGGTAAATGTTTTTTTTTTAAAAGATTGTCCGTATTGTGTGTTAATGTGCGGAGATCGCTGGTCGGCACGGACTCAGTGGGCCGAAGGGCCTGTTTCCACTGTATCTCTAAACTAAACTTAACTAAGACTGCAAAAAGTGGTGAACACTGCCCGGTCCATTACAGGTACTGACCTCCCCCCACCATCGAAGGGGTTTACAGGAGTCACTGCCTCAAAAAGGCAGCCAACATCATCAGAGACCCACACCATCCTGGCCACATTCTCATTTCACCACTGCCGTCGGGAAGAAGGTTCAGGAACCTGAAAACTGTAACATCCAGGTTCAGGAACAGCTTCTTCCCTGCAGCCATCATGTTCCTGAACACCAACTAAACTATGAACTACACACCATCTTGGTTGCTTGTAGGACTCTGCCCTTTTTGCATTCACGACCGCAAGAAATTGCAGAGTTGTGGACGCAGCCCAGAACATCACACACAAACCTACCTCCCTTCCATCAACTCCGTCTACACCTCACGCTGCCTCAGCAAGGCCAGCAGCATAATCAAGGACCAGTCTCACCCCGTCACTCCCTCTTCTCCCCTCTCCCATCAGGCGAGGACTACAGTTTCTTCCCAGCTGTTATCAGGCAACTGAACCTGAAGGTTCACGAGGTTAATCCCCGGGATGGCAGGACTGTCATACGAGGAAAGATTGGAAAGACTGGGCTTGTATTCCCTGGAGTTTAGAAGGATGAAAGGGGATCTTATAGAGACGTATAAAATTATAAAAAGGACTGGACAAGCGCGATGCAGGAAAAATGTTCCCAATGTTGGGGGAGTCCAGAACCAAGGGCCACACAGTCTAATAATAAAGGGGAGGTCACTTAAAACTGAGGTGAGAAGGAACATTTTCAACCCAGAAAGTTGTGAATTTGTGGAATTCACTGCACAGAGGGCAGTGGAGGCCAATTCACTGGATGAATTTAAAAGAGAGTTAGATAGAGCTCTGGGGGCTAGTGGAATCAAGGGATATGGGAGAAGGCAGGCACGGGTTACTGATTGTGGATGATCAGCCATGATCACAATGAATGGCAGTGCTTGCTCGACGGGCCGAATGGCCTCCTCCTGCACCTATTTTCTATGTTTCTGTGTTTCTACCAGCAACCAGAGAGCTGTGCCGACCTCCCAACAACCTCATTGGAGACGCTCGGACTATCTTTAATCGTACTTTATCTTTATTGGACTCTCCCCATTATCTATGCATCGATTGTAATCATGTATGGTCTTTTCTTTAATTGAATAGCACACAAACGGAAGCCTTTAACTGTACCTCAGTTCATGTGACAATAATAAACTAAATTAAACTAATATTCGTGATTTTAATGTATTGATTGCTTTTGTGACGTTTCGGGTCGAGACCCGAGACACACTGAAACTGACACTGACACTGACACTGACACTGACACTGACACTGACACTGACACTGACACTGACACTGACACACACACTGACACACACACACACACACACACACACACACACACACACACACACACACACACACACACACACACACACACACACACACACACACACACACACACACACACACACACACACACACACACACACACACACACACACACACACACACACACACACACACACACACACACACACACACACACACACACACACACACACACACACACACACACACACACACACACACACTGACCCTCACTGGGAGATGGGTCCCACACACACACACTGACCCTCACACACTAGGACAATTTAAAGAAGCCAATTAATCCACAAACCTGCACATCTTTGGAGTGTGGGAGGAAACCGGAGCACCTGGGGAAACTCCAGATGGTCACGGGGAGAACGTACAAACGCCGTACAGACAGCGCCCATGGTTGGGGTTGAACCCGAGTCTGTGTTGCTGTGAGGCAGCAGCTCTACCCGCTGCGACACCGTGCCTGCCCGTGTGTTGCCAGTGATCGTTGCTACGGACACAACACGATCCCTTTGCCGTGATCGTACATATTGCCCGCACCTCTGGTCCCTGAGAATTGAGTGTTCGCTGGTCTCTGAAATGTCTTAATAACATAAGCCATGTTGAGACACCAAACAATGAAAATGATGGCTCTGTCTGTGCGTAACAAGGTCTGTAATGGCGTCCTTCATCCTGCCCACACTCCGTCATGCTGCCTCCAAACCTGCAGATTACCTGTCGTACCTCCAAAACGATTGGACAAGCTAGATGCAGGAGAAATGTTCCCAATGTTGGGGAAGTCCAGAACCAGGGGCCACAGTCTAAGAATAAAGGGGAGGCCATTTAACACTGAGGTGAGAAAAATCTTTTTCACCCAGAGAGTTGTGAGTTTGTGGAATTCTCTGCCACAGAGGGCAGTGGAGGCCAATCCACTGAATGAATTTAAGAGAGTTAGATAGAGCTTTAGGGGCTAGCGGAATCAAGGGATATGGGGAGGAGGCAGGCACGGGTTACTGATTGTGGATGATCAGCCACAATCACAATGAATGTCGGTGCTGCCTCGAAGGGCCAAATGGTCTCATCCTCCACCTATTTTCCATGTTTCTAATGCCTCTCCTACCTCCAGATTACCTGTCGTACCTGCAGATTATCTTTCATACCTCCAGATTACTTTCCATACCTCCAAATTACCCCTCGAACCTCCAGATTCAGGGCGTTTCTTCCCAGCTGTTATCAGGCAAATGAACCGTCCTCTCACCAACTAGAGAGCGGTCCTGACCTGCCATCTACCTCATTGGAGACCCTCGGACTATCTTTAATCGGACTTTACTGGACTTTATCTTGCACTAAGCGTTATTCCTTTATCCTGTATCTGTACACTGTGGATGCTGTGATTGTCATCATGTGTTGTCTTTCCGCTGGTAGGTCTCCAATTCCTCATATCATTCATCTCCCCCTTCTGCTTGTAGATTAGGGTGATGCTGCCCTTCCTCATAGAGTCTGACATGCTGCCGGCTAGAAGGATGTCGTTGTACACTTCCAGCAGGTCCGGGCCCACCCAGTCCCACAGAGCCCAATACAACTCTGCCGGTAAGCCATCGCTTCTGGGAGTTTTACTCGAGTCAAAGGAACGGATGGAGCCGGTCAGCTCCTCCAGGGTCAGTGGTTGGTCCAGACTCTCCCGCATGCTGTCGCCCAAGACTTCCGTGATGGAGGACAGGAAGTTCTGGGAGGCGGTGCTGTCTGTGGTCTTTCTGTCATACAAATCCTTATAAAAGGATCTGCAGATCCTCAGCATGTCCGTGTGCAAGGATGTTACCGAGCCGTCCTCCTGCCTAAGGCTGTTGATCACGGAGCTCCCCCTGTGAACCTTATGGAAGAAGCGTGAGCACGTCTCATCCTGCTCCACGTGGCCGACCCTGGACCGGAAGTTGATCTCGGAGGATTCAGAAGTAAAGAGCCGGGCTTGCCGGCCCTTCAACCCTCTAAGTTCCTCCCTCACATCCACCCCTCTCAACTGTACAAGGAGCAGTTGCTGCAAATCTGTCTGGAGTTGGCACAATTCCCTCTTGCTCTGTCTTGCTCTCTGAACCCCTTTAGAGATGAAGAACTTCTTGATGTTCTCCTTGGTTGCTTCCCACCAGAGTGTCGGGGAGTCAAAGAGGGGCTTCAAATTTCTCCAACATGCGTAGTCCCTCTCTAGTTCCTCAATGTTCTCTGGGGTCCACATTTAACTTCCACGTCCCTCTGCCCGCCTTCCGGTTCTCCTGTAGATGACAGGAGGCCTGAAGGAGGCAGTGGTCAGAGCAGAACACCGGCGCGAGGTCGGTGTGTCTGACCGTGCGTGACGGCCTTCGACGTGAAGAGGAAGTCTATCCGGGACCGGACTGAAACGTCCTGTCGCGACCAGGTGAACCACGGCTGGGACCCAACTGCAGGCTCGCTGAAGGCGTGATGCAGCTTTGCGTCTCTGACCGTCTCCATCAGGAGCTTGGAGGTGCGTCCAGTCTGTGGTCGGCACTGCCGGATCGTCCAGCCACATCGATGATGCAGTTGAAGACACCGGCCAGAAGGAACACATTGTACGAACACACGAACATCTTCAACACATTGTTGAACGCAGATTTGATATATATTAAAAAAATTCATTCCTATAGTTATCGGGGTCTGTACCTTTAAGAATAATGTATGGTCAAGCAGATGCTTGTTCGTAGACTTTGCTCACTTCTATTAGGTGCTAACTGTAGTTTTGTACTTTGCATACCTGCATGATGAGATTGATTAAATTGTACTTTGCATACCTGCATGATGATTAAGGTTGTGTTACATACCTGCATGATGGGATTAAGTTGTGTTCAATACATCTTTGTCTACTCCATGGTATAAAGAAATGAGGGGGGCACTGCTGCGTTAGAGAGACTTGTTCAGACTCCTGTACTCTGTGCAATCCTCTCTCATGTATTAAAACATTCAGTTGGATCTAAATTGCTGTGACTGTCGTTTGTTGGGAAAATATTTCTAACATAATTGGCGCCCAACGTGGAGCCCCAATACCTCTGTTGCCTTCTTCCAATAAACCAAGAGCGCTCACTTTAAGGATTTACGGAAGGTGGAAACAGAGTGACGGGGTCCAGTCGACATGACCGAGATAAAACTGAATGTTCCGTAGGAAGGGGCCCCCCCCCCCGGGTTAAGTAATTTGATTTTGTCGAACCGTTTGATTCCCCGCTGACCTGTGTAGGAATTGTCTAGCACAAAAAATCGGAGAGTAGTGCGACTACTTCTCCAAACGGCGCGGCCGTAAGACCGAAGTCAGGGACTTCAAGGGTCAAGTGTGACTTGACCACAGGAAGCAGTAAGTACTAACGGGAAGGTGGAGAGCATGGGTTCGGCAAACCCAAAATATTACAAAGGTGATGAAAAATGCATGTTTATAGATAGCAAAAAAAATTGCAAACACCTGCGGAGGTGGAAAAGAGACTATGGGTTTAGTGGTAAATTATTGGTGGACGATTGTTCTAAACTAATGTCCGCAATATTAAATGATGCCGTTAAGAAACGTATGAACAAAGATAAATTAGGCTACCAACAGGCACGAATTTGGCTCGGCGTAGCCAAAGCACGGAAGGACGGACAGGAGGATAAAAAGAAAAAAGAAGAACAGATGACGGCGTACCTACAGAAAGGAGACAATGAGGTCTTCTATCGATCGCCGCCTCAAAATGCATCGGCACCCTTGCCGGCAAACCCCGGGACGGCGAGTGCCCCCCCCCCCCTCCATATTTTCAGGAAGGTGGAGTGGCCTTGCCACCGGGAGAAAGGAGCGAAGCTGAGACCACAACGGCCCGAGTTCACCGACCCATACCAGGTTTACAGAATCCCAGCGTCACCAGGTCAGGAACTCATTTTAAACCATTGGGGCCATTTATGGAACAAATAACAGAGGGAATGGGGGCCCTAATGAGCCCGCCTGGCCCGACCTTTAACAAAGTGGGCGAAGGGGAGAGAAATATCCTGCCAATGATAGCCATGCCTAATCCAGGAGGAGCAGCCCTGTCGGTAAATGTATATCGGGCGTGGACACTCAAGGATGTTAAGAAGGCAGTAGAAGGGATAACACACCCCAAAGAGAGTTTCACAAAGTGGCAACGGGATTTTGGAAACCTGGTCGTGAGTTATCGGTTAAACAGTGTTAAATATGAGCAAGCCTTGCGAAGTATGTTCGGTTTTGATTGGTGTTTGATAGAAGGGGATTGGAACCCCCATAACGCGGCAGGATCGCATTTCGAATGGGAACCTGATAATAATGATTACCAACAAAGGAGAATAGCTATGGAAGGGCGTATAAGGGAGCATTACCGAAAAATGGTTGATTATAATAAAATAAGAGAGTGTGTGCAGACAAAGGACGAGGACGTGCGCCACTATTTTGCCAGATTGAGACAAGTATTCGAGGCAAATAGCGGGATAGTGGGTGGATGACGGACCATTCGCCCAACAACTAAAAATAGAATTATTCAAAATAGAATTATTAAATGGCATGCGGTCAGAAATAAGCTCGTACATTAAGAAGCACATGGTGGGTTACAGAACATGCGAAAGAAAATGCAAAAAGCAAAATGCAAAAAGCAGAAAAACCACAACCAAATAAGTTTATTTGGCCGCAGTAATAGAGGGAGAAGAGACTGCCGTTTCAGTATTCTACCAACAGGGGTATAAAGGAAGGAGCCGAGGCAGAGGCAGGGGAAGGGGTCGAGGTGGCAGAGCTCCCAAGGGAAATAGCTGCTTCAACTGCGGAAAAATCGGCCATTGGGCCCGAGAATGTCCGCAGCCGAAGCGGGGGGCAGAAGACGAGGAAGAACCAGAGAAGCAGAGTAAATCCTGAGTAGGGGAAGAAAAATGGATAAGGGATCCACAGCCGGCCCTCTATAGAGAGAGCCAGGAAAACACTTTAAATATCTTGGATCTGGAATGTATCTTGCATGGTCTACAGGACTTTGTGAAACCAACCATTACCCTCTTCGCCAAGGGCAAGAAACTAATTTTCTTGTGTGACAGTGGGGCTTGAAAGACTGTTATCACCAAAGACGAGGAACCTCCAGGAGTCAAGTAATCCAAAGATTCCATCACCGTAAAATCGGCCACAGGCCACACCATTGTCGAGTTCTTAACTGAGCCGCTCACCTTTAAGGAACCATTATCCCAAGATCAGTGGCAGGAGCAAGTCCTCATATCAGCAACGTGCCCAGTCAACCTGCTGGGACGAGATGTAATGCAAGGACTAAAAATAGGGGTGATGCCGACCGGGTCCGGAATGAGGGCAGTCAAATGGGCACCCGGCAGTGCAAGGCTAGGGTCCCGGAAGAGGCGATAATACATAGGGCGGAAGACCTACATTGTACAATATGGTTTAAACCTACCACAGGACCGGATAAAAAATACGAGACCAAATTTATGAAGGACCCTAGTTCTGCCACGACACTGACCAACCTCTATTGGGACAATAAGGGAAACTGCGCTGTCGCAGTCAATTTGGATAAGAAGGATGACGAGCTCTTCAGGGAATACCCGTCCAGACCCCACGTCTCCCTGTCCAAGAAACAGGGGGGCAGGTGGCGACACTTAGGGGAATTGGTGGCCAAGGGAGAAGCGGAGCAAAAGTGGGAACGACTCGATGATAGAGGCCAGGTGTTCAAAGGAAGGGATACCGGTATTTATACTAGAACCCTGAACTGGAGGACAGGGGGGTCGAAGGAGGTCCATTTGGCCGCGGGGAGAGAAAAAATTGATCCTTAATCTCACTGAGGATGAGGAGGAGATTTTAAAAGACCTGCCAGCCGGATTGTGGTCGGCAGGACCGTCGGATGTGGGACTAATCAGGGGAATTGAACCAATAAAGGTCAACCCCCGATCATCCTACCGCCCCTACCAGAGACAATACCCCCTCCGAAAGGAGACTATCGAAGGGATCGGACCCATATTCGAAGCCTTGAGAGAGAAAGGCGTCCTGATTCCCTGCAAGGAATCCCCGTGTAATACCCCCATGTTCCCAGTACGAAAGGCCAGTGGCATACTATTCTACGAAACTGGACCAGGTGGCGCAAGCACTGCCAACTTGCCTGCAAGCAGTTATTGCGGCGTCCCTCGCGATGCAAGCCTCCGCCACCATAGTATTGTACAGGACCTTAACACTGCGGGTCCCACACGCGGTCGCAGTACTGTTGTTACAACAAAAAATCTCATATCTTTCACCGGCAAGACACCTTTCTTGCATGGCAGTACTGCTATCACAACCTAACCTGACAATCGAGCGATGTACTATGCTGAATCCGGCCACCCTACTGCCAACCGAAGCGGACGGAGAACCACACAGCTGTTTGGAAGAAACGGACAAACTGGTCATGCCACGTCCTGACCTGAAAGACGTGGCGCTGAAGGATCCGGAACTAACTCTGTATATTGACGGGTCATGCAAAAAGAATGAGATTGGAGAAAATATGACGGGATATGCGGTCGTTGATGACACAAGGATCATCAGGGCCGAAGCACTGCCTAAGCACTTCTCAGCGCAAGCCGCTGAGCTAGTAGCCCTCATTGAAGCATGCAAAATGGCGAAGGGGAGACGAGTAAACATTTACACCGATAGTGCATATGCCTTCTCCACTGTCCACACGTTTTCGCAGCACAATGGCGTAACCGTGGCATGGTCACCTCTGCAGGCAAACCCATTTTACATAAAGACTTGATCCTGGACCTGTTGGAGGCAGTGTCGCTACCCGCAGCTGTAGCAATCTGCAAATGCGCCGCCCATACTAAAGGGACCGACCAAGTAACCAAGGGAAACCACCGGGCGGACCAGGCAGCAAAAGAAGCAGGAGGGCGAGAACTGGAGGCAAAGGAGGCTTTTGGGCTAGAATTACAAGAAGTAGATCATGAAGTGCTACGATGTATGCAAAAAGTCGCTCCTCCTACCGAAAAAAGCAAATGGGCAAAAGAAGGACAAAGAGGGGAGGACGAACTATGGAGGAATAATGAGGGAAAACTAATCTTACCAAAATCACTATTTAAATATGCATGTTTAATGAGCCATGGGGTAACCCATGTCTCGACAAGAGGAATGATACAAATAGTGGACAAAATATTCCAAACCTACGGCTTCACAAATTTTGCAAAGAAATACTGTGAGACATGCGAGATATGTGCCAGATACAATCCACAAGGGGGTTGAAGCAAGCACCAGGCAAAGCACCACAACCAAATTATCCTTTTCAAAATTTAAACATGGACTATATAGAATTGAGTCCTGCACAAGGGAAAAAGTACTGCCTGGTGATAATTGACGTTTTCTCTAGGTGGGTAGAGGTCTTCCCCACGGCCAACGCAGATGCGTTGACAGTGGCGAAGGCCCTTCTAAGGGATATCATCCCCCAATTTGGAATCCCAGAAAAGTTATATAGTGATAATGGTAGTCACTTCGTGAATGAGATAATATCAAAACTAAGTAGTGCCCTAAAGATACAGGTAAAACACCACTGTTCGTACCATCCCCAATCGGCAGGATTGGTGGAAAGAACAAACGGGACTATCAAAAGCAAATTGCGAAAGGCCATGGCAGAAACAGGGTTCTCCTGGATAGACTGCCTACCCCTCGTATTATTAAATATAAGAATGATACCGAGTGTAAGGGGAATCTCCCCATATGAAATATTATATGGGAAACCCTTCCAATATCCCATCTTCCAGAAACTAACCGAAACAGTACAGGAAGAGGAGACACTGGCTGACTATATACGAAAGTTATTAATAACCAAATCTCATGTGTTAAGGAACCTGACCAGCCTGGAACAGGAAAACCAAGGTTCGAGAAGGTTGTGAAACCAGGCGACTGGGTGTTTATCAAGGTCATCAAAAGAAAAAGGTGGTCAAGCCCTCGGTGGGACGGACCTTACCAAGTTCTGCTCACCACACCAACGGCCGTAAGGATTGCGGAGAGACCAACGTGGGTACACATAACACATTGTAAACGAATGAAGGTAAACTCTGAGAACGAAAAGGAACAAGGGAATTAGTGACGGCTGACGGCCTACCAGGGCCCAGTAATGACTAAAACCCAAGTAACTTGTCGTAACCAGAAAAAGAAAATGAAAAAATCAATCATAAAATGGATTTGGACGACTAGTCTTTGTATGGTTGTAAATGGATGGGATTACGTTATAAAACTTAAGGAAGATGAAACAGGCACCTTCCACATTTACCCATGTAAAGAGTACCCCGGAATGTGGTGTGCCGAAAGAGCCTATGGCGCCGATGGAACATACGTGTGCAGAGCCCCGTGCCGCACATGGGGTCAGGTTTTCCAACACTCTCTCAATGGGGGCTACCAAGGGTGGGGAATGTCTGACGGAACAGACTTACACAGCAGATGGTCCCTGGTGGTAGCCTCCACACCCCTCCATCGAAAGAATTGGAAAACCATCGTGACAATAAAGAAGCCCAAACAACAGGACGTAGGCAACTACTTCCTTTGTGTAGATGCAAGGATGCAGGATCCATGTTGCAAATTCAGAATAGAAGTCGGGAAAGGGAGTAAGACAAGGGTCACGCCCACCCCGAAACCAAAAGGACCTGAAGAGAGGATTATAAAAATAATTCCAATAAAAGACCTAAAAAAAAATCCTTGGAGGTAGAAACGGGATACGCGGACGAAAATGGTCTGGCAAAATCGGATGGCCTTAGACATGTTATTAGCAGATAGAGGAGGCGTGTGCGTCATGTTTGGCTCATCATGCTGCACCTTCATTCCAAATAATACTGCCCCGGACGGCTCAGTCTCCAGGGCCTTGGCTGGGTTAACATCGCTGGCGGAGGAGCTAGGCGAGAACTCCGGGGTAGACACTTCATGGACAAGGTTCCTTGAGAACTGGTTCAGGAAATGGAAAAATATTGTCATTTCTGCACTAACATCCTTCATAGTGATTACAGGAATGTTAGCCGGATTCGGATGCTGTATAATTCCCTGTGTTCGAGGGTTGTCTCAAAGACTAATAGAAACAGCCCTTACAAAGAAAATGCTGATGATGTACGAGTTGGTTCCTCAGAAAGGGATTGAGGAAGAAGAAGTGGACATTGACCTAAGGGATACCTTCATGGCCTAAACGGACCCCCGCGGATGAACAGATTGCATAAAGTCAAAAGAAAGTGCAATGTTGTGATGGAACCGGGGAGGCGTTCGGGACGGGGGAATTTTTAGAAATTGTTAATAAATTGTTGGATAATTGTATAAACAGGAGGAAAATGATATATATTAAAAAATTAATTCCTATAGTTATCGGGAACTGTACCTTTAAGAATAATGTATGGTCAAGCAGATGCTTGTTCGTAGACTTTGCTCACTTCTATTAGGTGCTAACTGTAGTTTTGTACTTTGCATGCCTGCATGATGAGATTGATTAAGTTGTACTTTGCATACCTGCATGATGATTAAGTTGTGTTACATACCTGCATGATGGGATTAAGTTGTGTTCAATACATCTTTGTCTACTCCATGGTATAAAGAAATGAGGGGGGCACTGCTGCGTTAGAGAGACTTGTTCAGACTTCACATCGAGGGCCGTCACGGTCAGACACACCGACCTCGCCCTGGTGTTCTTCTCTGACCACTGCCTCCTTCAGGCCACCTGTCACCTACAGGAGGACCGGAAGGCGGGCAGAGGGACGTGGAAGCTAAACGTGGAGCTGTTGACCCCGGAGAACGTTAAGGAGCTAAAGAGGGACTACGCATGTTGGAGAACTGTGAGGCCCCTCTTTGACTCCCAGACACTCTGGTGGGAGGCAACAAAGGAGAACATCAAGAAGTTCTTCGTCTCCAAAGGTGTTCAGAGAGCAAGACAGGGTAAGAGGGAACTGTGTCAACTCCAGACAGATTTGCAGCAGCTACTCCTTCTGCAGAGGAGAGGGGTGGATGTGAGGGAGGAACTGAGAGAGTTGAAGGGCCGGCAAGCTCGGCTCTTTACCTCTGAATCCTCCAAGATCATCTTCCGGTCCAGGGTCCGCCATGTTGAGCAGGATGAGACGTGCTCACGTTACTTCTTCCATAAGGTTCACAGGGGGAGCTCTGTGATCAAAAGCCTTAGGGAGGAGGACGGCTCGGTAACATCCTCGCAGACAGACATGCTCAAGATCTGCAGATCCTTTTATAAGGATCTGTACGATGTAAAGACCACAGACAGCACCGCCTCCCAGAACTTCCTGTCCTCCATCACGGAAGTCTTGGACGACAGCAAGCGGGAGAGTCTGGACCAACCACTGACCCTGGAGGAGCTGACTGGCTCCATCCGTTCCTTTGACTCGAGTAAAACTCCCGGAGGCGATGGCTTACCGGCAGAGTTGTACTCGGCTCTGTGGGACTGGGTGGGCCCGGACCTGCTGGAAGTGTACAACGATATACTCCTAGCAGGCAGCATGTCAGACTCTATGAGGAAGGGCAACATCACCCTGATCTACAAGCAGAAGGGGGAGATGAATGACTTAAGGAATTGGAGACCCATCACATTGTTGAATGTAGACTACAAGATCCTGTCTAAGGCCATCGCCAACCGGGTCAAGTCTGCTCTGGGACAGGTGATCCACCCGGACCAAACCTGTGCTGTACCTGGCAGGAAAATCTCAGACAGCCTGGTGCTGCTGAGAGATACCATTGCCTACGTGCAGGACAGACGGGTGGATGCCTGCCTGGTCAGCTTGGACCAGGAGAAGGCCTTCGACAGGATATCGCACACGTACATGAGGGACGTGCTCTCCAAAATGGGCTTTGGGGAGGGAATCAGGAAGTGGATACAACTGCTCTACTCTGATATCTGTAGTGCAGTCCAAATTAATGGGTGGGAATCAGACAACTTCCCCGTCAGGTCTGGAGTCAGGCAGGGTTGCCCTCTTTCCCCTGTCTTGTTCGTCTGTTGCATTGAACCCTTTGCCGAATCCATCAGGAAGGATGCGAGCATAAGAGGAGTGAAACTGCCAGGCAGTGGGGGCCTCAGGTCAAGGCCTCCCTGTACATGGACGATGTCGCCGTCTTCTGCTCGGATCCAGGGTCGGTCCGCAGACTGATCAGCGTCTGCGACCAGTTTGAGTTGGCCACGGGGGCCAGGGTAAACCGCAGGAAGAGCGAGGCCATGCTCTTTGGCAACTGGCCCGACCGATCTTCCATCCCCTTCACCTTCAAGCCTGAGTTCCTGAAGGTGCTGGGGATCTGGTTCGGGAAGGCTGGGGCATGTAACAAAAATTGGCTGGAGTGGATAGCCAAGGTGGGGAAGAAGCTGGAGCTGTGGAAGCAGCGCTCCCTCTCCATCACGGGGAAAAACCTGGTCATCAGGTGTGAGGTGCTCTCGGGGCTGCTGTACTTGGCGCAAGTGTGGCCCGTCCCTCCCTCCTACGCCACGGGGATCACCCGGGCCGTCTTCCGTTTCATCTGGGGGTCGGCGATGGACCGGGTGCGACGAGCCACAATGCACAAGTCGGCAGACAACGGGGGTAAAGACGTGCCCAACGTCGCCCTCATTCTGATGGCCACTTTCGTGTGTGGCTGCATCAGGCGGAGCATAGAGCCAAGGCACGTGGGCACCAAATGCCACTACCTGCTGAGGTTCTACCTGTCCCCGGTGTTGCGAAGGATGGGCCTGGCGCAGATGCCACGCAATGTGCCAGTCAGCTGGACATTGCCGAACCATCTGTCGTTTGTGGACAGGTTCTTCCGGACCAACACCTTTGACCACAAGTCCATCGGGCAGTGGTCAGCACGGAACGTCCTGCAGGCACTGCAGGGGAATGACTCCATGGATCCTGTGGCGTGGTTCCCAGAACAGACTGCCCAGCTTGTCTGGCAAAATGCCTCATCGCCAGTACTCACCAACAAGCACCAAGACCTGGCTTGGCTGGCGGTGAGGGGAGCCCTCCCAGTCAGATCCTTCCTGCACCGCCGGAACCTCACTACCAGCGCACGCTGCCCTCGGGACGGCTGCTACGGAGAGGAAACGGTGGCCCACCTCTTCAAAGAGTGTGGATTTGCCAGGAGAGTCTGGAGAGGTCTGCAGGGGTCCCTGTCACGATTCATTCCGAGCAGCTCCGTCACAGAGGACTCTGTGCTCTACGGACTGTTCCCAGGGACGCATTCCGAGACTGACATCGAGTGCTGCTGGAAGGTCATCAACTCGGTGAAAGACGCTCTTTGGTCTGCCCGATCCTTGTTGACCTCCCAGCGGAGCGAGCTGTCCGTCAAGGAATGTTGCCGACTGGCCCACTGCAGGAGTACGTGCTGAGGGACGCTCTGAAGCTCGGTGCAGCCAACGCCAAGGCCCTGTGGGGGAGGACCACAGTCTAGGGTCCTTCCGCTGCTGGACATGGGGGGCAGGGGGTGGTGGAGAGAGACGCCCCTCCAAATAAGGGATATGTATGTAAATGTCTAAGTAAATGCCTGTATTGAATATGTAACCTCCGGAAATGTCGGATGGGTTTGTTTAAAAATGATGTTTTGTAAATGATATTTATAACTTGAATAAAGTATTTTTTGATTAAAAAAAAAAGATTAAAAAAAAAGACTTGTTCAGACTCCTGTACTCTGTGCAATCCTCTCTCATGTATTAAAACATTCAGTTGGATCTAAATTGCTGTGACTGTCGTTTGTTGGGAAAATATTTCTAACAGATTACAAGATTCTGTCTAAGGCCATCGCCAACTGGGCCAAGTCTGCTCTGGGACAGGTGATTCACCCAGACCAAAGCTGTGCTGTACCTGGCAGGAAAATCTCAGACAGCTGGCGCTGCTGAGAGAGACCATTGCCTACGTGCAGGGCAGACGGGTGGGTGCCTGCCTGGTCAGCTTGGACCAGGAGAAGGCCTTCGACAGGATATCGCACATGTTCATGAGGGACGTGCTCTCCAACATGGGCTTTAGGGAGGGAATCAGGAATTGGATCCAACTGCTCTACACCGATATCTGTAGTGCAGTCCAAATCAATGGGTGGGAATCAGACAGCTTCCCCGTCAGGTCTGGAGTCAGGCAGAGTTGCCCTCTCTCCCCTGTCTTGTTCGTCTGTTGTATTGAGCCCTTTGCCGTGTCCATCAGGAAGGATGTGAGCATAAGAGGACTGACATTGCCAGGCAGTGGGGGTTCTCAGGTCAAGGCCTCCCTGTACATGGACGATGTCGCCGTCTTCTGCTGGGATCCAGGGTCGGTCCGCAGACTGATTAGCGTCTGCGACCAGTTTGAGTCGACCACGGGGGCCAGAGTAAACCGCAGGAAGAGCGAGGCCATGCTCTTTGGTAACTGGCCTGACTGATCTTCCATCCCCTTAACCATCAAGCCTGACTTCTTGAGGGTGCTGGGGATCTGGTTCGGGGGGGCTGAGGCGTGTGACAAGAATTGGCTGGAGTGGATAGCCAAGGTGGGGAAGAAGCTGGAGCTGTGGAAGCAGCGATCCCTCTCCATCACGGGGAAAAATCTGGTCATCAGGTGTGAGGTGCTCTCGGGGCTGCTGTACTTGGTGCAAGTGTGGCCCGTCCCTCCCTCCTACACCACGGGGATCACCCGGGCTGTCTTCCACTTCACCCGGGGTCGAGGATGGACCGGGTGCGATGGGCCACAATGCACAAGTAGGCAGACAACAGGGATAAAAGCGTGCCCAACGTCGCCCTCATCCTGATGCCCACCTTCATGTGTGGCTGCATCAGGCGGAGCGTAGAGCCAAGGCACGTGGGCACCAAGTGTCACTATCTGCTGAGGTGCTACCTGTCCCCGGTGTTGCGAAGGATGGGCCTGGCGCAGATGCCACGCAATGTGCCAGTCAGCTGGACATTGCCGCACCATCTGTCGCTCAAGGATCCTGTGGCGTGGTTCCCAGAGCAGACTGCCCAGCTTGTCTGGCAAAATGCCTCATCGCCAGAACTCACCAACAAGCACCAAGACCTGGCTTGGCTGGCGGTGAGCGAAGAACATGGACAGGTACAGAGTGCTGGAGTAACTCAATGGGTCAGGCAGCATCTCTGGAGAACACGGACAGGTACAGAGTACTGGAGTAACTCAATGGATCAGGCAGCCTCTCCCCAAAACATGGACAAGTACAAAGTACTGGAGTAACTCAACGGGACATAGTCATACAGCATGGAAACGGGCCCAACTTGCCCACACCGGCCAACATGTCCCAGCTACACTGGTCCCACCTGCCTGTGCTTGGCCCATATCCCTCCAAACCTGTCATATCCATGTACCTGTGTAAATATTTCTTAAACGTTGGGGTAGTCCCAGCCTCAACTACCTCCTGTGGCAGCTCGTTCCATACACCCACTGCCCTCTGTGTGAATAAGTTACCCCTCGGATTCCTATTAAATCTTTTCCCCTTCAACTTGAACCTATGTCCACTGGTCCTCGATTCCCCTACTCTGAACATGAGACTCTGTGCATCTCAAGATAAAGGGATATGGATCATGTGCAGATAGATTAGATGTAGAAACAAGGAACTGCAGATGCTGGTTAATACACAAAAGGGTACAAAGTGCTGGAATAACTCAGCAGGTCAAGCAGCACCCTCTCCTCTCCCCCCCCCCCCCCCCCCCCCAACCACCCAACCCCCGCCCCTCGCGCTGTCGTGTACCGTTTTGGCTGTAGTTCAGGAACAAACAAACAAACAAACAAACGAGAGTTTTAGTATATAGACGTCCCAGATAGAACAATGAAATTCTTACCTGCTGCAGCACAACAGAATATATAACAGAGTACACTGTAAATAATAATAGCAGCAGCAGCAGCAGCAGCAGCAGCAGCAGCAGCAGCAGCAGCAGCAGCAGCAGCAGCAGCAGCAGCAGCAGCAGCAGCAGCAGCAGCAGCAGCAGCAGCAGCAGCAGCAGCAGCAGCAGCAGCAGCAGCAGCAGCAGCAGCAGCAGCAGCAGCAGCAGCAGCAGCAGCAGCAGCAGCAGCAGCAGCAGCAGCAGCAGCAGCAGCAGCAGCAGCAGCAGCAGCAGCAGCAGCAGCAGCAGCAGCAGCAGCAGCAGCAGCAGCAGCAGCAGCAGCAGCAGCAGCAGCAGCAGCAGCAGCAGCAGCAGCAGCAGCAGCAGCAGCAGCAGCAGCAGCAGCAGCAGCAGCAGCAGCAGCAGCAGCAGCAGCAGCAGCAGCAGCAGCAGCAGCAGCAGCAGCAGCAGCAGCAGCAGCAGCAGCAGCAGCAGCAGCAGCAGCAGCAGCAGCAGCAGCAGCAGCAGCAGCAGCAGCAGCAGCAGCAGCAGCAGCAGCAGCAGCAGCAGCAGCAGCAGCAGCAGCAGCAGCAGCAGCAGCAGCAGCAGCAGCAGCAGCAGCAGCAGCAGCAGCAGCAGCAGCAGCAGCAGCAGCAGCAGCAGCAGCAGCAGCAGCAGCAGCAGCAGCAGCAGCAGCAGCAGCAGCAGCAGCAGCAGCAGCAGCAGCAGCAGCAGCAGCAGCAGCAGCAGCAGCAGCAGCAGCAGCAGCAGCAGCAGCAGCAGCAGCAGCAGCAGCAGCAGCAGCAGCAGCAGCAGCAGCAGCAGCAGCAGCAGCAGCAGCAGCAGCAGCAGCAGCAGCAGCAGCAGCAGCAGCAGCAGCAGCAGCAGCAGCAGCAGCAGCAGCAGGTCTATTGTAGTTCAGCGCTTATTTGAGGTTGTAGTGTTTAACAGCCTGATGGCTGCAGGGAAGAAGCTGTTCCTGAACCTGGACGAAAAATGTTCACAATGTTGGGGGAGTCCCGAACCAGGGGCCACACTCAGTCTCAGAACAAAGTGGAGGCCATTTAAAACTGAGGCGAGGAAAACGTTTTCACCCAGACAGTTGTGAATTTGTGGAATTAATTCTCTGCCACAGAGGGCAGCGGAGGCCAATTCACTGGATGAACCTGCACGTCTTTGGAGTGTGGGAGGACAAACTCCGCACAGACAGCACACGTGGACAGGATTGAACCCGGGTCTTTGGGTCTCCTCTCCCACCCCCTCCCCTCCCCTCCTCTCTTTCCTCCACTCCTCTCCCACCCCCACCCCCACCCCCTTCTCTCCCCCCTCCCCTCCTCTCTTCCCTCCCCCCTCTCGCCTCCCCTCCCCTCCCCTCCCCCCCCTCCCCTCCCCCCCCTCCTCTCCCACCCTTCCCCCAACCCCTCCTCTCCCACCCCCTCCTCTATCCCCGCCTCTCTCCCCGCCTCTCTCCCCTCCTCTCTCCCCTCCTCTCTCCCCTCCCCTCTCCCCTCCCCTCTCCCCTCCCCTCTCCCCGGCGCAGGAGTGTATATAAAGTGGGGAGCGGGTGAGAGAGAGGACAGCAGTGCACCCGAGCAGCGCACCTGTCGCTTGGAGCCCGCCGGTCGGTCGGGACACTCGCAGCCCGGTCTCCACAGCGTCGTTGTCCGAGAGACAGACAGACAGAGAGAGAGAGAGAGAGAGAGAGAGAGAGAGAGAGATGTCGCGGTCGCAGATGCAAGCGCTAGTCGCCGCCGTCTGCATCGCCCTCCTGCTGCCCCGGGTACCGGCGGCTGCCGGCGACGGACCGCTATCAGAGTTGCTGCGGGAACTAGCGCCCGACGGCAGGGAGGTGAGTGACTCCGACCCCGGGCTACCCGCAGACCGCCCTGCAGCCTCCAGAAGCTCACCAGCTCACAAGGAACAGGAGTAGAATCAGGTCCAGTCTGTAGAAGGGTCTGATCATCCACAATCAGTAGCCCGTGCCTGCCTTCTCCCCATATCCCTTGATTCCACTAGCCCCTAGAGCTCCATCTAACTGACTTTTAAATTCATCCAGCGAATCGGCCTCCACTGCCCTCTGTGGCAGAGAATTCCAGAAATTCACAACTCTCTGGGTGGAAAAGTTTCTTCTCTGCTCAGTTTTAAATGGCCTCTCCTTTATTCTTAGACTGAAGCCCGTGGTGACAAGGGGACAATTTTACAATTGAGTAAAATTAATCAGGAGGACAGGGAAATTAGTCGGAGAACTAGGGTGAGGGGAGGGTGGGGATGTGCAGGAAGAAACTGCAGGTGCTGGTTTAAACCGAAGATAGACACAAAATGCTGGAGTAACTCAGCGGGACGGGCAGCATCTCAGGAAAGAAGGAATGGGCGACGATTCGGTCGAGACCCTTCTTCAGACTGAAAGATACAGAAGCTGGATTAACGTTGGCGGGGACACAGTGACACAAAGCGCTGGGGGAGAGACACACACAGTGACACACAGAGCACGGGGGGGGGGGTGAGAGACACTAACAGTGACACAGGGCGCTGTGGGTAGAGAGGCACACACAGCGACACACAGAGCACGGGGGGGTGAGAGACACTAACAGTGACACAGGGGGCTGGGGGGGTGAGGGACACACACAGTGACACACAGGGGGGGGGTCATTGTTGGTGTCCCGGGGACGGGCTAGGCGCCAGTCTAACGCCGTTGTGTGTGACAATAGACAATAGACAATAGGTGCAGGAGTAGGCCATTCAGCCCTTCGAGCCAGCATATCCTTAAGAGCTCTATCCAGCTCTCTCTTGAAAGCATCCAACGAACTGGCCTCCACTGCCTTCTGAGGCAGAGAATTCCACACCTTCACCACTCTCTGACTGAAAAAGTTCTTCCTCATCTCCGTTCTAAATGGCCTACCCCTTATTCTTAAACTGTGGCCCCTTGTTCTGGACTCCCCCAACATTGGGAACGTGTTTCCTGCCTCTAATGTGTCCAATCCCCTAATTATCTTATATGTTTCAATAAGATCCCCCCTCATCCTTCTAAATTCCAGTGTATACAAGCCCAATCGCTCCAGCCTTTCAACATACGACAGTCCCGCCATTCCGGGAATTAACCTAGTGAACCTACGCTGCACGCCCTCCATAGCAAGAATATCCTTCCTCAAATTTGGAGACCAAAACTGCACACAGTACTCCAGGTGCGGTCTCACCAGGGCCCGGTACAACTGTAGAAGGACCTCTTTGCTCCTATACTCAACTCCTCTTGTTACGAAGGCCAACATTCCATTGGCTTTCTTCACTGCCTGCTGTACCTGCATGCTTCCTTTCATTGACTGATGCACTAGGACACCCAGATCTCGTTGAACTCCCCCTCCTCCTAACTTGACACCATTCAGATAATAATCTGCCTTTCTATTCTTACTTCCAAAGTGAATAACCTCACACTTATCTACATTAAACTGCATCTGCCATGTATCCGCCCACTCACACAACCTGTCCAAGTCACCCTGCAGCCTTATTGCATCTTCCTCACAATTCACACTACCCCCCAGCTTAGTATCATCTGCAAATTTGCTAATGGTACTTTTAATCCCTTCGTCTAAGTCATTAATGTATATCGTAAATAGCTGGGGTCCCAGCACCGAACCTTGCGGTACCCCACTGGTCACTGCCTCCCATTCCGAAAGGGACCCATTTATCCCCACTCTTTGCTTTCTGTCTGTCAACCAATTTTCTATCCATGTCAGTACCCTACCCCCAATACCATGTGCCCTAATTTTGCCCACTAATCTCCTATGTGGGACCTTGTCGAAGGCTTTCTGAAAGTCGAGGTACACCACATCCACTGACTCTCCCCTGTCAATTTTCCTAGTTACATCCTCAAAAAATTCCAGTAGATTTGTCAAGCATGATTTCCCCTTCGTAAATCCATGCTGACTCGGAATGATCCCGTTACTGCTATCCAAATGCTCAGCAATTTCGTCTTTTATAATTGACTCCAGCATCTTCCCCACCACTGATGTCAGACTAACTGGTCTATAATTACCCGTTTTCTCTCTCCCTCCTTTCTTAAAAAGTGGGATAACATTTGCTATCCTCCAATCCACAGGAACTGATCCTGAATCTATAGAACATTGAAAAATGATCTCCAATGCTTCCACTATTTCTAGAGCCACCTCCTTAAGTACCCTGGGATGCAGACCATCAGGCCCTGGGGATTTATCAGCCTTCAGTCCCGTCAGTCTACCCAAAACCATTTCCTGCCTAATGTGGATTTCCTTTAGTTCCTCCATCACCCTAGGTTCTCCGGCCCCTAGAACATTTGGGAGATTGTGTGTATCTTCCTCAGTGAAGACAGATCCAAAGTAACGGTTTAACTCGTCTGCCATTTCTTTGTTCCCCATAATAAATTCCCCTGTTTCTGTCTTCAAGGGACCCACATTTGCCTTGACTATTTTTTTTCTCTTCACGTACCTAAAAAAACTTTTGCTATCCTCCTTTATATTATTGGCTAGTTTACCCTCGTACCTCATCTTTTCTCCCCGTATTGCCTTTTTAGTTAACTTTTGTTGCTCTTTAAAAGAGTCCCAATCCTCTGTCTTCCCACTCTTCTTTGCTATGTTATACTTCCTCTCCTTAATTTTTATGCTGTCCCTGACTTCCCTTGTCAGCCACAGGTGTCTCTTACTCCCCTTAGAGTCTTTCCGCCTCTTTGGAATAAATTGATCCTGCAACCTCTGCATTATTCCCAGGAATACCTGCCATTGCTGTTCTACCGTCTTCCCTGCTAGGGCCTCCTTCCAGTCAATTTTGGCCAGATCCCGCCTCATGCCTCTGTAATCCCCTTTGCTATACTGTAATACCGACACTTCCGATTTTCCTTTCTGCCTTTCCATTTGCAGAGTAAAACTTATCATGTTGTGATCACTGCCTCCTAATGGCTCTTTTACCTCTAGGCCCCTTATCAGATCAGGATCATTACACAACACTAAATCCAGAATTGCCTTCTCCCTGGTAGGCTCCAGTACAAGCTGTTCTAAGAATCCATCTCGAAGGCACTCTACAAACTCTCTTTCCTGGGGTCCATTTCCAACCTGATTTTCCCAGTCAACCTGCATGTTGAAATCTCCCATAACCACCGTAGTATTACATTTTTGACTCGCCAATTTTATCTCCTGATTCAACTTGCACCCTATGTCGAGGCTACTGTTTGGGGGCCTATAGATAACTCCCATTAGGGTCTTTTTACCCTTACAATTTCTCATTTCTATCCATACTGATTCAACATCTCCTGATTCTATGTCACCCCTTGCAAGGGAATGAATATCATTCCTTACCATCAGAGCAACCCCACCCCCTCTGCCCCCCTGTCTGTCTTTTCTATACGTTGTGTACCCCTGAATATTCAGTTCCCAGCCCTGGTCCTCTTGTAGCCATGTCTCAGTGATCCCTACAACATCATAATTGCCAATGACTAACTGAGCCTCAAGCTCATCCACTTTATTTTTTATACTACGAGCATTTAAGTACAACACTTTAACTTCTGTATTTACCTCCCCTCTCACATCGGTCACAATTGGCCCTGCCCTTAATTTCTTTTCCCCTCTAGAACTTCTGTTCCCCTTCTTCCGAGAGTCTTTTGCAATATATCCTGTATTCCCTTTTTTTTTTTACCTCATCTTCATATTCACAATTTGTCAACCCCTCCCCCCCACTACTTAGTTTAAAGCCACAGGTGTCGCACTAGCAAACCTGCCTGCCAGAATGTTTGTCCCCCTGCTGTTAAGATGTAACCCGTCCCTTTTGTACAAGTCACCCCTAGCCCAGAAGAGATCCCAGTGGTCCAGAAATCTAAATCCCTGCTCTCTGCACCAGCCCCTCAGCCATATATTCATACCCTTTATCTCTCTGTTCCTGGCCTCACCAGCACGAGGTACCGGTAGCAGTCCAGAGATAACCACCTTCGACGTCCTACTTCTCAGCATTTTTCCCAACTCTCTAAACTCCCGCTGTAGCACCTCCTTCCTCTTCCGCCCGACGTCATTCGTGCCCACATGCACAACGACTTCAGGTTGATCGCCTGTGTGTGTGTGTTTGTTTGTATGTTTGTGCCCGCAGGCGGTGGCGAGGATGCTGGCGCTGGGCGTCGGGGCTGCGGAGAGGGGACGGGGAGGCGGCGGGGGTCGAGCGGAGGCAGGCGGCGGCAGTGAAGGAGCCCGGGACCGGGTCGGGGAAAAAAAGCCGCCGCGATAATCAGCCCGAGAAACCCAAGGAGCCGCCCAACAAACCCAAGGCCGCCTGCAACCCCTTCTTCTGGAAAACCGTTACGTTGTGCTGAGTGGGGGGAGATAGACCCCCTGCCACGGGGGAGAGAGATCCCCCAAACCGGGGGGTGGTAGACCCCATACCCTGGGGAGAGAGAGAGACCCCCTGCCACGGGGGAGAGAGACCCCCTAACCCGGAGAGAGGGAGACCCCATACCCGTGGGGAGAGAGATCCCCAAACCCGGAGGGAGAGAGACCCCCTACCCCGGGGAGACAGAGAGCCCCAACCCTGGGGGATAGAGACCCCCCCCAAACCGGGGGAAGAGGCCCCCTAACCCGGAGAGAGAGACCCCCTACGCCGAGGGCAGAAAGACCACCTGCCCCGGGGGAGAGAGACCCCTTACCCAGGGGGGGATAGACCCCTGCCACGGGAGAGAGACGCTTCATCCCGGGGGAGGGGTGGACAGACACCTCGACCCCCCTCCAGTCTCATTGGGGGAGAGAGAGACCCCCATGCCCGAGGTGGGGGGAGGGAAGGGAGGGAGTGATACAGACGCTGTCTGGGGGAAAACAGAGAACCCCCTCCCTGAGGAGAAAGACCCCTGACCCCCCCACCCTCATGCGCTATATTGGGGGATGGGGGGTTTATGTCACTGTCTCCCAGACACGGCGGGCAGGGGGGGGGGGAAAGATAGTTCCACCTCCTCCCCTCCCTGTCTCCCCGACCTCTCTCTCTCTCTCTCTCTCTCTCTCTCTCCCCCTCTCCCCCTCTCCCCCTCTCCCCCTCTCCCCCTCTCCCCCTCTCTCTCTCTCTCTCTCTCTCTCTCTCTCCCCCTCCCCCTCCCTCTCTCTCTCTCTCTCTCTCTCTCTAATTCACCCTCCCCCTCCGTCTCTCTCTTTGTCTCTCTCCCCCTCTCTCTCTCACACTCCCCCTCTCAAACTCTCTCTCAATAGACAATATAGACAATAGACAATAGGTGCAGGAGTAGGCCATTCAGCCCTTCGAGCCAGCACCGCCATTCAATGCGATCATGGCTGATCACTCTCAATCAGTACCCCGTTCCTGCCTTCTCCCCATACCCCCTCACTCCGCTATCCTTAAGAGCTCTATCCAGCTCTCTCTTGAAAGCATCCAACGAACTGGCCTCCACTGCCTTCTGAGGCAGAGAATTCCACACCTTCACCACCCTCTGACTGAAAAAGTTCTTCCTCATCTCCGTTCTAAATGGCCTACCCCTTATTCTCAAACTGTGGCCCCTTGTTCTGGACTCCCCCAACATTGGGAACATGTTATCTGCCTCTAATGTGTCCAATCCCCTAATTATCTTATATGTTTCAATAAGATCCCCCCTCATCCTTCTAAATTCCAGTGTATACAAGCCCAATCGCTCCAGCCTTTCAACATACGACAGTCCCGCCATTCCGGGAATTAACCTAGTGAACCTACGCTGCACGCCCTCCATAGCAAGAATATCCTTCCTCAAATTTGGAGACCAAAACTGCACACAGTACTCCAGGTGCGGTCTCACCAGGGCCCGGTACAACTGTAGAAGGACCTCTTTGCTCCTATACTCAACTCCTCTTGTTACGAAGGCCAACATTCCATTGGCTTTCTTCACTGCCTGCTGAACCTGCATGCTTCCTTTCATTGACTGATGCACTAGGACACCCAGATCTCGTTGAACTCCCCCTCCTCCTAACTTGACACCATTCAGATAATAATCTGCCTTTCTATTCTTACTTCCAAAGTGAATAACCTCACACTTACCTACATTAAACTGCATCTGCCATGTATCCGCCCACTCACACAACCTGTCCAAGTCACCCTGCAGCGTTATTGCATCTTCCTCACAATTCACACTACCCCCCAACTTAGTATCATCTGCAAATTTGCTAATGGTACTTTTAATCCCTTCGTCTAAGTCATTAATGTATATCGTAAATAGCTGGGGTCCCAGCACCGAACCTTGCGGTACCCCACTGGTCACTGCCTGCCATTCCGAAAGGGACCCATTTATCCCCACTCTTTGCTTTCTGTCTGTCAACCAATTTTCTATCCATGTCAGTACCCTACCCCCAATACCATGTGCCCTAATTTTGCCCACTAATCTCCTATGTGGGACCTTGTCGAAGGCTTTCTGAAAGTCGAGGTACACCACATCCACTGACTCTCCCTTGTCAATTTTCCTAGTTACATCCTCAAAAAATTCCAGTAGATTTGTCAAGCATGATTTCCCCTTCGTAAATCCATGCTGACTCGGAATGATCCCGTTACTGCTATCCAAATGCTCAGCAATTTCGTCTTTTATAATTGACTCCAGCATCTTCCCCACCACTGATGTCAGACTAACTGGTCTATAATTACCCGTTTTCTCTCTCCCTCCTTTCTTAAAAAGTGGGATAACATTTGCTATCCTCCAATCCACAGGAACTGATCCTGAATCTATAGAACATTGAAAAATGATCTCCAATGCTTCCACTATTTCTAGAGCCACCTCCTTAAGTACTCTGGGATGCAGACCATCAGGCCCTGGGGATTTATCAGCCTTCAGTCCCATCAGTCTACCCAAAACCATTTCCTGCCTAATGTGGATTTCCTTCAGTTCCTCCATCACCCTAGGTTCTCCAGCCCCTAGAACATTTGGGAGATTGTGTGTATCTTCCTCAGTGAAGACAGATCCAAAGTAACGGTTTAACTCGTCTGCCATTTCTTTGTTCCCCATAATAAATTCCCCTGCTTCTGTCTTCAAGGGACCCACATTTGCCTTGACTATTTTTTTCCTCTTCACGTAC
The DNA here is from genome assembly GCF_053455715.1 of Rhinoraja longicauda. Lineage (NCBI taxonomy): Eukaryota > Metazoa > Chordata > Chondrichthyes > Rajiformes > Arhynchobatidae > Rhinoraja > Rhinoraja longicauda. Next base: position 1,629,081 of record NC_135986.1, read on the forward strand.
CTAAAAAAACTTTTGCTATCCTCCTTTATATTATTGGCTAGTTTACCCTCGTACCTCATCTTTTCTCCCCGTATTGCCTTTTTAGTTAACTTTTGTTGCTCTTTAAAAGAGTCCCAATCCTCTGTCTTCCCACTCTTCTTTGCTATGTTATACTTCCTCTCCTTAATTTTTATGCTGTCCCTGACTTCCCTCGTCAGCCACAGGTGTCTCTTACTCCCCTTAGAGTCTTTCCACCTCTTTGGAATAAATTGATCCTGCAACCTCTGCATTATTCCCAGGAATACCTGCCATTGCTGTTCTACCGTCTTCCCTGCTAGGGCCTCCTTCCAATCAATTTTGGCCAGCTCCCGCCTCATGCCTCTGTAATCCCCTTTGCTATACTGTAATACCGACACTTCCGATTTTCCCTTCTGCCTTTCCATTTGCAGAGTAAAACTTATCATGTTGTGATCACTGCCTCCTAATGGCTCTTTTACCTCTAGTCCCCTTATCAGATCAGGATCATTACACAACACTAAATCCAGAATTGCCTTCTCCCTGGTAGGCTCCAGTACAAGCTGTTCCAAGAATCCATCTCGAAGGCACTCTACAAACTCTCTTTCCTGGGGTCCATTTCCAACCTGATTTTCCCAGTCTACCTGCATGTTGAAATCTCCCATAACCACCGTAGCATTACATTTTTGACACGCCAATTTTATCTCCTGATTCAACTTGCACCCTATGTCGAGGCTACTGTTTGGGGGCCTATAGATAACTCCCATTAGGGTCTTTTTACCCTTACAATTTCTCATTTCTATCCATACTGATTCAACATCTCCTGATTCTATGTCACCCCTTGCAAGGGAATGAATATCATTCCTTACCATCAGAGCAACCCCACCCCCTCTGCCCACCTGTCTGTCTTTTCTATACGTTGTGTACCCCTGAATATTCAGTTCCCAGCCCTGGTCCTCTTGTAACCATGTCTCAGTGATCCCTACAACATCATACTTGCCCATGACTAACTGAGCCTCAAGCTCATCCACTTTATTTTTTATACTACGCGCATTTAAGTACAACACTTTAACGTCTGTATTTACCTCCTCTCTCACATCGTTCACAATTGGCCCTGCCCTTAATTTCTTTTCCGCTCTAGAACTTCTGTTCCCATTCTTCCGAGAGTCTTTTGCAATATCTCCTGTATTCCCTTTGACCTCATCTTCATATTCACAATTTGTTAACCCCTCCCCCCCACTACTTAGTTTAAAGCCACAGGTGTCACACTAGCAAACCTGCCTGCCAGAATGTTTGTCCCCCTGCTGTTAAGATGCAACCCGTCCCTTTTGTACAAGTCACCCCTAGCCCAGAAGAGATCCCAGTGGTCCAGAAATCTAAATCCCTGCTCTCTGCACCAGCCCCTCAGCCATAAATTCATACCCTCTATCTCTCTGTTCCTGGCCTCACCAGCACGAGGTACCGGTAGCAGTCCAGAGATAACCACCTTCGACGTCCTACTTCTCAGCGCTTTTCCCAACTCTCTAAACTCCCGCTGTAGCACCTCCTTCCTCTTCCGCCCGACGTCATTCGTGCCCACGTGCACAACGACTTCAGGTTGATCGCCTTCCCTCACTAGGATTTTCTGAAGCCGGTCTGTGATGTGTTGAACCCTGGCACCAGGGAGGCAACAGACCATCCTCAAGTCCCTCCTGCTGCCACAGAATCTTCTGTCCGTCCTCGGACTATGAGTCACCGACCACTACGGCTCTTCCAGACTTCGGTCTCCCCTGTCGTGTATCCTTGCCAACAGGTCCGCCACTCGGACTGGAAACGTCTTCTGCCCCGACAGTTCCCAAGAGGGTATACCTATTTGCAATAGGCACAGCCACTGGGGTGTCCTGTAGTCCACGTCCACTCCCCCCGGAAACAGTCTCCCACCTTCGCTCGACCTGGACCCTTGGCGTGACAGCCTCACAATAGGTCCTGTCGAGGAAACTCTCGCATTCCCGGATGGCCCTGAGGTCATCCAACTGCCTCTCCAACTCCACCACACGTCCCTTCAGGAGCTGCACCTGGACACAGTTCTTGCAGGTGTAGCTCCCAGAAGCTCCCGCGACGTCCCTGTCTTCCCACATCCTGCAGGAAACACACCGCACCAACTTTTCCGCCATCACCTTGTGCCTATAACCAGCTCTGGCTTAAAACAATGGTATCCTCCTCACCTCAGCCTCCTCGCCGAAGACTCGCAGCCAAAGACTCGCACTTTTCTCACTGGGCTGCACCTGAACAGGGCTGCACCCTTTTGCAAGTATTGCTTATATTACCAATTAAATTGCCTGATTGTCCAATTTACCTGACTTCTCACTTAAACTAGCACTTACTTTAATGCTCAGCCAACGGGCGTCCTTGCTCTGCTCCCGGACTTTTGAAATTGACTACTAGCTTCCTTTTGGCGCTCTTTTTAAACTGCCTGCTCAACTGTGATTGGCACTTACTTTAGTGCTCAGCCAACGGGCGTCCTTGCTCTGCTCCCGGACTTTTGAAATTGACCCCCTCGCCCCCTCTCTCTCCGCCCTCTCTCTCTGCCCTCTCTCTCTCCCCCCTCTCTCTCTCCCCTTCTCTCTCTCTCTCTCTCTCTCTTTCTCCGGCCCCCGGGGTGGGGGCAAGTCGGCCGTCGCACAAATAAAGCTTGTTTATCGCAGCTCCGTGTCTGTGTCTGTGGGGGGCGGTTGGAGAGGGAGGGTGGATGGGGGGGGGGAGAGGGGATGGGAGGGGGATGGGGGGGAGATGGGGATGGGGAGGGAGGAGAGAGGGAGACAAGGGCGTTGGGGGGGCAATGGGAGAGGGAGGGGCGGGGAGGGAGTGGACAGAGAGGGAGGGGTCAGGTAGGAGAGGGGCAATGAGGTTGGGAGGGGGAGTGGGCGAGGGAGGGGGTGATGGGGGGGTTGGGCAACGAGGGAGAGGGGCAAGGGGGGAAGGTAGGAGGTGATAGGGGAAGGAGAGAGGCAACAGGGGAAAGGGGTTAATGAGGGGGAGGGAAGGGGGAATGGGGGAAAGGGCGTGCATGGAGGAGGGGGGGAATGTTCCCCTCTTTGTTGAATGTGATAGAGGGAAACAATGGGCCAGTTAGCCTACCATCCACCATTGGGAAAGTGTGAAGAGTGTTGATTAAAACATTAAATCAGAGTGCTCTGAACAAGTTTTAGTTTAGTTCAATTTCGAGAGTCGGCGAGGAAACAGGCCCTTCGGCCCACCGAATCTGCCCCCACCAGCGATCACCCCCCACACTATCTCTGTCCTGCACACACACTAGGGGACAATTTGCAATCAATACCAAAGCCAATTAACCTACAAGCCTACGTACGTACGTCTTTGGAGTGTGGGGGGAAACCGGAGCACCCGGAGGAAACCCACGCGGGTCACGGGAGAACGTGCAAACTCCGTACAGACAGCACTCGTGGTCAGGATGGAACCCGGGTCCCTGGCGCTGTGAGGCAGCAGCTCTACCGCTGTGCCAGTTCATGTGCACTTCCTTGTGTCAGCCCAAAGTGCAAGGTCACAACCCCCTTCTGAAGAAGGTACATAAATGCAAAGTGCTGGAGTAACTCAGCGGGTCAGGCAGCATCTCGGGAGAGAAGGAATGGCGACGTTTCGGGTCGAGACCCCTCTTCAGACTGGAGAACGGAGACTGGAGAAAGAGTCTGGAGAAGGATTCCAACCCGAAACGTCGCCTATCCGTGTTCTCCAGACCCCCTGTGTTACTCCAGCACCTTGTGTCCTTTTCGGTAAACCAGCATCTGCAGTTCCTTGTGTCAGTACCAAAATCAACACGGTTTTCTGAAAGGGGAATCACAATAGGCAATAGGTGCACGAGGAGGTCATTCGGCCCTTCGAGCCAGCACCGCCATTCAAGGTGATCATGGCTGATCATTCACAATCAGTACCCCGTGCCTGCCCTCTCCCCATACCCCCTGACTCCGCTATCATTAAGAGCTCTATCTAACTCTCTGTCTCATGTCTAACACATTTGACATGTCATTGGTGATATAACTGGCATAATATTTAATCGGAACCTGAGTGTGGTGTGTGCAAGGAACAAGTTGCCAGAGGAAGTAGTTGAGGCAGGTCACAATAACAACATTTAGAAAACATTTGGACAGGTACAGAGCATATTGACAGGCCGCATCACGGCCTGGTTCAGCAACTGAATCCCCAGGAGCGAAGTAGACTTCTTCGGGCTGTCACGGTGGCGCAGCGGTAGAGTTGCTGCCTTCCAGCGCTTGC